>NW_028277595.1:0-300000 GCF_059751315.1 Micrasema longulum | reverse complement strand
GAAATTGGTTGTGACCAAATCAGATAAGCCAAACGAGCCCTGAGACAATTGCACTCCGAGGCAGGCAAAGAAAATCAGCTTTTAACAAATATTTAAATGTAAAAAATCATTTATTTAGTTTGATGTAATTTTCATAATACGCATATAATATAATTTTCAAGGATATACTTCATTACAGCATCTTTTCGCCACTGCCCCTTTATAAACACCGCGTTGTTGCAACTCCAGAACTGCCTTTTGAAACCTCTCGTCAATTTCTAATTTATCGGCCAAAACTTTGTCGTACCTCTGTTTTAGAACTTCGTAATCCCAAGTTAGTTTGTCGTAAAGATGTTCCAGTTTGATGAGCTGAGAAGACTTGGCAGCCAATGCCGCTCGGTCCTTATCTGCATTCATAGCCCGTCTTTTGAATTCCACCAGTTCCTCCGTGGCTTTTGCGAGAGGTTCCGACAGCTTTTTTTTAGCTGCCACCGCGTCTTTCGTACTCTTCTCGGCTCTTTCTTTGGCCTCTTGCAAATCTTCTAACTCTTTCTTTAGTCCGCTCAAGAGGCCCAGGTTGTTTAGCGTGATACCGTTGTAGTAGCTTTTTAGGTCATCGAAGGCTTTTTCGTGCGAACGAACAATCTCTTGCAGTTGGCGGTTTTTCCTCTCTTCGACCTCAGCTAAATCTGCGCGTCTGACAGTTTCCAATTTTGATAGCGAACTTTGTAACCTGTGTTCGGCGTTTTCATCAACTTCTTTGACCTTTTGTTCGAAGTTTGCTCTGGATTTGTGCAGAACTTCGGCGGCGTGATGTTTCGCTTTCCTTAGTTCTTCTTGAGCGGCGATTTCTTGCTCGAGAATTTGGGTTTGAAGATCTCTTTTATCTTTTAGAAGTTGTGATTCTTTCGCTGCGTGCAGCGCTTGCGCGTTACGCAGAGCAGCCTGCGACTCCGCTTTAAAGGTGTTCAACTCTTCCGTTTGTTCATATTGAAGATATTTTACTCTTTGATTGTGGTGCTTTTGATTTTCTTGTGACCTTTCATTCTCCTCTTCCTTTTCTCTCGCATTAATTAAGACTTGGTTCTGTAATTCCTCTACTTTGTTTCTGGATATCTCCCAAAATGTGGATATTTTATCACGTTCTAGTTGGAAATAATTTCTCTGTTCGCGTTCTCTGTCCAATTCCTCTTTGATGACAAGTATAAAAGCTTCTAGTTTTTCTCTCGAAAGCTCCGTTGTGTTGACTCCGTCAATGATGATTTCTACATTTTTTTCCTTTTTTCCTTTTTTACCCATTTTAAATAGCTAATATAAATAAATATAATACGTATCAAAAAATGTATATTAAAAAAAAAACTACCAAACTAAAGTTTCTATCAAAATAAAAATAGACTAACATCTGTCATTTCTATAAAGATAAGTGCTGTTCTGAATTTGAATAAACTTTTATTAAATTTTCCATATAGTAAATAGGTATCTCGGTACTGTATTATTTATTTATTAAACCTCTTGAAGGTATTAAGATACATTGGCGAGCTTAAAATAAATTTCAAATGTTACAATAAATATCATATTATACTCGTTTGTCACTTTTTCGTGCCGAATAGATTTTTACGGTCGTCTGAAATGATCCAGACATTTCTTGAAGTTCAAAGAGTCGCTGTACATGTTTCCATAAATCATGAACTTCGCGGAGTCACATAGAAAATAATTTAATGGCGTCATACTTAAAATTAAGAATAGTAGTAATGTTGCCAGATCGCGAAAAATATAATCTTAACACAAATTTAAGATTATTTTATTAATCGCTGTACAATATATTAGTCGCTGTACATGTTTCCATAAATCATGAACTTCGCGGAGTCACATAGAAAATAATTTAATGGCGTCATACTTAAAATTAAGAATAGTAGTAATGTTGCCAGATCGCGAAAAATATAATCTTAACACAAATTTAAGATTATTTTATTAATCGCTGTACAATATATTAGTCGCTGTACATGTTTCCATAAATCATGAACTTCGCGGAGTCACATAGAAAATAATTTAATGCCGTCATATTTAAAATTAAGAATAGTAGTAATGTTGCCAGATCGCGAAAAATATAATCTTAACACAAATTTAAGATTATTATATTAATTTAAAAAAAGTAATTTGTTAATTTCTCTAAAATTTTATTGTACACGCGGAAACATTGATTGACACAACAGAGTAGATAAGTAAAGAGTTATTTCATAAAAGTAATTTAATTAATGGACTTTGAACTTAAAAAATTAAATAAATTTTATTTTTCATAAAACGGATATTTTTATGTCATGTTAAATAATATTTGATGTTTAAAATATAATGTCGGTCAAATGACCACCGCGGCGTTGTTTAATACGAGAGGTCCAATTTTCATTAGTTCTCTCATTAGATAAGCAAAGTAGCGTAAAATATAATACTACCCTGGCAACACTAACAAAACATTCATTTTGTTTTCTTTGACAATCTGACAGATGGAAAAATAATTACATCTTTAAGTAATGAATTTGCTACTTACACATGCATTTGCTACTTACACATGAAATGTGATCCCATCCTGTTTCTTTAAGATTCCAGCAGTATTGTTACTCTTTAAAATGACTCAACACGGCATAGTTGAATTAAAATCTGGAGTTGCGTACTGAGCGACGTCTACAAAGAAACTTTTTTTTTTTTTATAACCCGCTAAGCCTCTATTTTGAGGCTTGTTAGCAGTTGGGATAGAGGGGATATGGAAGGAGGTAATGAAAAATACACAACAACACCCAGACCAATTGAGAAAAAAAATCTTTCTTGGATTTTTTTCTTACAACTGGCGGGAATCTACCCGCGACGCAAGTTTCACAGATAGCCGTCTAACCAACTGCGCCACGGCGCCGGCCTTGGGGGGAAAAACGTAAAACTACTCGTTTAAGTTTAAGAGTAATTTAGTCGCCTTCTGTTTGATGCGCGTATGCGGTTTCTGGACTATTCTATGGCGTCAAATTACGGAATCGTGGAGCCCAACTTACAGAATTTTAAGAAGATTTTACGAAAAGCCCCTTACGTATTTGGCGAACTGAATAGTGTTTTTTAAAAATAACTTATCTAATTTTCAAGCGTTCAAACTACCTTGAATATATCTTCTCTTCAAGACCGTCGAAATAAATTCGACCTTATAGTCCTATTTAAAATTCTTTCAACTCACTCTTTGATGCGCCTGAACTACTGAGCTCAATAAAATTAAATATCCCAACTAGAAACCTCAGACAAAACTTACTCTTTCATACCGATAACCATAAAACTAACTATGGTTTTCATTCCCCTATGCCTAGAATTCTTAGGTCTGCCAACAAACACACCAGTCTTGATTTCTTTGATAACAAGTTGTTTTATTTCAAACGATCACTGAATCAAATTTAATTATAAACACCTCTCTCCCGCTTCCACTCTCACAAAGTCTACTATAAACCATTGAGTCTTTCTAATTTTGTTACAATAATTTTATATGCATAAATGTTTCCATAAAAATGCCCATTGGGCGTATATATAAATAAATAAAAAGCGTTGTTCGAGTGTAAGGCGTTTCATTTTTCATTTGAGTATTGTTACAGAGCAAAAATGCAAAAAAAAACTGTTTTTATTAGTTTGACAAGAGACAGGTACCAATCAAAAGTTCTACCATGACAAAAAAAAATACCTGTCAATATTTTTATGATAACAATGACTTAAAATGTTATAAAGCATCACTAATATTTTGCTTCTCTTTACAGGGTCTAAAGGAGTGCCATAGAATATACAACATGGATCAAGGTATGGAAAACAGAAAATTGTGAATTTTCCATACATTTTGATGTGATGGGTTGTGGTTTGTAGTCCCGTAAGGTCGGGTTCACGTGGCTTTTTTGCTGGATAAATCTTATCGAATAAGTAGTGGAGCATACGCATTGAGTATGGAACCGTTCACACGTCGTTGTTTTTTTTGCAATTTAAACCACGAGTAAACGGTTCCATACTCAATGTATATATTATGCATTATGCCACTACTTATTCAATAAGATTTATCTCGCAAAAAAACGTGCAGTACAATGCCATGTAAACCCGACCTAATGGTGTCATGCAGTCACAGACAACAGTGCTACTATTCCAAACGCTCTCGCGGCCGTAGAAAAAGCTTTTATAGCGCGTATTTAGTATGTAAATATGCGCTATAAAAGTGTTTTCTACGGCTGCCAGAGCGTTCGGAATAGCAGCGCAGGGCTGCTATTCTAAACTCATTTACAGAGCGGTGTAGCGCGCGTATTTACGTACTAAATACGCGCTATACCGCACTATAAAACTATTCAGAATATCAGCCCATCCCCAAAAAATGGCCCCAAAATTGACTATAGGAAAAATCATAAGAAAGGGAATGTTGAAAAATAAATCTGAATTTGCTAAAAAACAAAAGTGTCCGTGTTAGGCCTGAAACATTTCCGACTACCCTAGTAAAATATAGTAAATAAATCAATTTAAAAAATACTTGCCCCTTGCACAGGGGGGGGTCCCGGGTTCTTGCTTCCATTTTTTTTTTTTTTTAAAGAAACATTAGCGTTCTTATAATTTACACAAATATTTCAATATTGGTGGCCATTTTCAACGAGTTGTAAATAACTCACTATTAGAAAATGGAAATCAAGTTGGGGTAGAGTGGGGTTTGAACCTCGGGCCTCTGGCCTGTTAGTCCGCAACACTAGCCACGGGACCACAACCGTTTCAAACTTTATTTTTTTGTGAAACATGATATAGTAAAGTTGTGATGGCGTAAGGTATTCCATTCAATTGCTCACAAGAAAAACTAAGACCATTATTTACAAAACTCTCCTCAGACCGGTCCTTGCATATGGTGCCGAATGCTGGGTTATGACCAAAAGAGATGAACACATGGTATTAGTATTTGAAAGAAAAATATTAAGGAAGATATTTGGTGCTGTCTACCAAAACTGAGTGTGGAGGAGACCCAACCCAACATTGCACAATTCATTAATGTAAGAAGATTACAATGGTTGGGCCATGTGCACAGAATGAATGATAACCGTACCCCAAAAAAGATTCTTTATATCACTTCGGAAGGCAGACGAAGCAGAGGCACACCAAAATTTAAGTGGCTGGATAATGTGGAAAGTGACATTAGAGCAATTGGCGTGGCAAACTGGAGGAGAGCCGCGGGGTGCAGGGAGGAATGGAGACAGCTTCTGGAGGAGGCCAGGGCCCACAATGGGCTGTAGCGCCACTGATGATGATGATGTATTATCTGGGGTAAATAATAAAGGTGTGTAGTTCACGAACGGCCCTGTCATACTTACAAGGTCGGAAACATTGAACTAGAGATATGTTTCTTTTATCTCGGTCAGTTAGTTCGCGACACAAAAGAGCGCCGAACTATATGTGTCATTTGGATATTTCATATCTTCGTTTCTTCACGATGATTAAACGTCAAATGATGTATAATAAACAGTTGTGTAATAGACATTTCATAATTCAACATTATAAAAAATGGAAAAAACTACTACGGTTTGGTTAATTCAACCTAAATAAGTATTTTGGGTAATGCTTAATGTCACAATAATATTCTAAATGAAAACCATTGTGTTCGGTTTTGGGTGTTCGTATTTATTTGACATTAAATTATCAGTGTGGCCATATATGAAGCAAAATGTAGTCGCATGCAAAAAATCCCTAATTTTTTTTCTTCTGTACCGCCGTGACAAGATTCAGAATAGCACCTCTGGGTTAAGGCTGGAACGTAAGAGCACAAATTAAAGGTGCAAGAGAAAGCTGGGACGTTCTGAATTTCTAGTTAAGGGTTTTTATTTTTTGCCTGCGACTACACTTTACTTTATATATGACCACACTGATGATTAAACGTCAAATTACGTAAAACAAACTGTTTTATAATTGACATTTCAATAAACGCAGTAGGTATATTTATATATTTTTTTTAAAAAACGAAAAAAATCAATACGGTTTGGTCGATTCAATCTAATCTATTGTTTTGGGTCGTAATAATATTCAAAATGAAAATCATAATCTATTGTTTTGGGTCGTAATAATATTCAAAATGAAAATCATAATGTTTGATTTCACGTGTTCGTATTTATTTCACGTAATTAGACTTTAAACATCAGTGTGGCTGTATATCAAGCAAAGTGTATTCACATCCCAAAAATTTAATTCCTTAAGTATAATTTTTTTGTACCCCCGCGAAAAAATTTAGAATAGCGACCCTGGCGCCGATTGACGAGGGCCATTCCTTTTGTCGCCTATATGCATCGGCACCATCTCTGGAAGTTTCTTAAAACTAATTTACCAACTAAGTGACCCTTTCTAAATCTGATTTGTAGAAATCCCCTTCTTTGAGGAAAACGTTTTGTCAACTCTCCCGTACCTTATCTGCCGAAGCAGTTCATCATTGACTGTGGGATGGGCATCCAAACATGACGAAGCCACTTTCTGGGCCGAACTGATGGTGGAACAGAATCCTCTCAACCCGGCTAGCCTGAGGGTCCACAATGCTACAGCGGTGAGAAAAACAATGATCTCATTTTAGATTGATTAGGAAGTTAGCTTGTGAAATCCCAATCAACAGGCTTTATGAGAGCCCTTATAGATTGGCATTAATGATATATATTACAATGGATTAACTTAACCTAAACAATCTTAGAATCTATTTAAATATACAATGTGTATAATCGCGGCTTGATCTAGGCAGACATGGCAAGTATTCCATCTCAAGTCAGGAGTGATAACACCGCTTCTTAAATGCTTGCCTTTGCTGTAAGAACACATCGACAGTACCAACTGCTTAGTGAGATTTTGTTAACTGTTCTGAGGATCCTCGGCAGAGAGGAAAAGTATCCGACGTTAGTTCTAAAAGTTCTCACAGCAAAGACAGCATTAGTACTCAAGTTACGATAAGGTAAATAATATTGTTTCTTTCAGACGACGAAAGAGATTGTTGAATTCGAGAACTTAAATGAAACTACAAAGTACTACGTACGACTGACTGCATTTAATGCCTCTGGTCAGCTCGGAGATCCTGTTATTACAAAAGAAATTATAACTCTTCCCGACAACTTTACTCCAGAGGCACCAGTCAATATGTCTTTAGAAGATATTATATATACAAAAAAAAATGGATTTCAAGGAACGCTGAAGTGGAAACCAGCCGAAGGTGATTAAATGTTTTTTTTTTATTATTATATTGTTTGTGTATTACTTATTAGTAGCGTAAAAAAATATTTAAAAATTTGTACATTTTAATTCCCCCATTGCACTGGCCACGCCCCTATAGCTCGACCGCAAACAAAAGACTGTTACCTTATGTCACCCGGAACGAAAGGGGGTGCGAGTGGGGAGTGTCATATTGCAAGCCCATATTACACGTCGTACTCTCAACATACTGACTCCAAATATATATTTATATGTTTAGTTTCAGAACGTATTTGTTATTTATAATCTATTTATTTGTTCCTTTGAAAACAATCCATCCAAACCGAACCACCCTGATGTATTTTTGTTTGTTTCAATTTTCAGATTACACGTGTTTCTACGATTTAGTAATATTTTATGGTTTTAAGCATTACCTTCAAGAAGAGCTTCAAGTAGTAAGTATACTTTTTTCATTCTGGATAGAAAATCTTCTATTAAGATTAGTAGATATAATATATTAGAATATAGTTTTGTTTGAGAATGTTTTAGACTGGATGGCTACTCGAGTAAAGTAAATCTAGCGGAGATGAGCGTACATATCAAAATTTTGTTTTTATGACCCAGATTCGTGGGATCCGTAGGCCACCGATAACATAAATTATGTTTCAAAATAAAAAAAACAAATTACCGTATTTTTCAGACCATGAGATGCACTTTTTTGCTCTGAAAATTCAACCAAAAATTAAGGTGTATCCTATACGTCTTATTGCTCAAAGTACTATTTTTTTTTGTAAAAATTGATAGATAAATTTTGAGGTGCTCTTATCATTTGCAAAATATGGTAATTAATAAAAAAAATTGGTGGAGGTTCATTGTTATTTATAAAATAAAAATATGAATGAATGACAGGTTATTATATTTGGATAATTTGTATTGCGTCTTTTTGTGAAAATCACCTCAAGGATTCTGTACTAGTTATCCCAGCACGTCTTGCAGCTACAGAGTGCATGGGCGGTAAAAAATCTAGCCCCCATTTACATTTTTTTTCATTTGAAAAAAAAAATTCATTTATAAAAATAGAAGTTTGATTACTAATCGTCTTGCGTGGAATTCTAACAATTATATCAATAACTTTACAACAAAAAAATATTGAGCAGAATAGTAAATTTGCCAGGTGCCCATATTAAAAAATAAACAATAAATATCTAAATAAAGCGCTGTTTCAACACTATGGTTAATTCTATTTTTGTTTTCATTGCTGCTACAAATATATTCAAAGCCGCATTATATTTATTGTTATTATTTGGAAACATTTTTTATTTCCATATAAGTACATAATATGTTATTTATTTCTATTTGTTTTATGTAGATATTTTTTTTATATTTTGTTTAAATGTATGGTAAAATTAGCTGTGCACTATTTAGCATTTTTACTGGATTGAGAACTATTATAATTAAGAAGTTTAAACTAAATTATATTGGCTTATAAGTACCAACAGGTGGGAGGGGTATTTTCGTAAAAGTGGTTGAAGGTGTTTTTCTGAATGTATTTTTAGGAAATAATTATTTTAACATTTGATCTATTCATTTTTGGGTTTTGTCAAATACATATTATTTTTATTTTCAGCCTAGGGACTTTTTCGAAAGGCAAGTTACGCTTACAGAGTTTTCTAAAAATTATACATTCATTTTGAAATCTAGAAACAAAAAAGTGAACAAAGAAAGTGACGCCTCTGTGTACAGCTTTTTTACAAATTCTTGTTTGGATATGCATAAGAATGTTATCGACTGTCGTAAGTTATCAAATAAATTATTAATTCTAAAACTAGTAACTTTGTATATTTTCCTGTATCCGATTGGAATAAAAAATACATTTCTGTGTGTAAAATGGTATCTACTAAACTCTGAATGAGCGTTTCCACTCAACAGCTCTGCCTTCCTAAGCATAACCATTACATATGTAATTTTTGTGAAAAATTAGCTATTAGTATATTCAGAATCAGCGTAAGGAGACTTTTTATTTTTTTTATTTATTCACCATTTATTGAGGCACAAGTCCCAACTCCATGGAACCAAAGTCCTGTTGAGTTGGGACTTTTACAGTCACTATCACCATATTTACTACATATGTATAACACATCATTAAAAATACATGGCAAATCAAATATAAAAAAGAACTGCAATTAAAAAACATATTGAATATGCAAATGAAAAAATAAAATTGAAATAAAACCAACTAAAATTTTTGATAAACCATTAAGTAGTTTCTCACTCAAATTCCCTCCCCCTAAGGAAAATCCAGTCCTGAAACTCTTTTTTGAAAATAGATTTTGTGCTTAAGAGCTTAGCACGCTCTCCCAAAGTATTAAATACTATCTGTGCGATAAAGGAGGGGTGTCTCTGAGCAAAAGTCAATATTTTAGTACTATAAGAATGAGTTGTTCATAGTTGTAGATATCCTTAGTAAATTAATGCAAATGAATTTCTAGTTTACTTGTCAAAATCACTATGGGCTTTTAAAAATAAAACATTGCTAATATATAATTACATTCACACAAAATATACAGTCAAAGGTACTATACAAAATTACAATATTTAAAATATTTCAGTAAGTAGCATAAAAACAAAAAAGATAGCACGTGATATTTTTGTCAGCTCTCTGGGTATTCCTATGCTAAAAATCACGTCGATCGGTCAAACACACAGGCAAACACGCTTGCACATTTATGATATACCTGCATGTAGGTCTATAAGTTCACCACATCCAACAAAATGTTGATAATGAAATAATAATCAGAAATATTTTGAGTCAATTTTTTGTAGACAAGAACTGGATTCAACCCCCTTGACAGTTTTTAATATGAATATAAACATAGACAAAATAGTGAATGTTACACAGTGTGTAAAGTGGCCACTTAAACCAGCCAATGATGGATCATATGTATATATATATATATATATTTTCATATATACATAATACTATGCATTAAGCAAAGTTGCTTTGGCTGTCTAATTAGGGTTATTTACCCCGTAAGAATGGGACAGTGTCCTAGAGGACAGTAAAAAAATATACAAACTGTAATCGATACATGGAAAAAATAAATAAAGGTAGTAGACATACTGAAAATATAGCAAAATACGTAGTCTAAAAACGTAGTAAAAAATTAGTAAAAGACATAGTAAAAAACATATTTTAAAACCTCGTAAAATACGTAGTAAAAACAAAAAACATATCTAAAACAATATTTTTAAAAAAAAAGTAAAAGACGCAGTAAAAACAAATAACATAGTAAAAAGAATATACATTTATAGGATAAAATCATAGTTAAATACGCAGTAATAAAAAAATAAATATATATTTATAAATATATACTAAAAAGCATATAGAAAAAAACCAAGTCAAAAAAAAAATTAAAATATGTATCATATATTTCCTTCTATAAAATGTTCATCATCTCTGTTGTAATATAATAATATTCTTTGTGTTTGTTTTTAGAACCACTTCCCCCAAGTAATATAAAGGTGGAAGAGGTTGCTGTCGACTTGAATGACGAATTCTCCGGAGCTAAAAAATTCTCTTCCTACGATATTACCATTCAGTGGGATGAACCAGAGTATAAACCTGATTACTATTTGCTGAACCTTTCGAGTCCAATCAATAGACATTTGCACATTACAAGAAATATAAGCGGGGTAAGTTCTTATCCGTAACATTTGCGGGTATATTAACACATAATCACGCAGTTAGCACCGTGAAAAAGGAGGCAGAAAAAACAAGTGAATGGGTATTAAAAAGGTTTTCTAGTTACCAGAGCGAAGACACAACTACCCACTTATTAATTTGATATTCAATTTTACAATATCATCGGTTCATTTAATTTTTAACCAACAGATAAAATAAAAATTTGCTGAAATAGAACTTTAATGTATTTTTTACGAAATAGGCATAAACAATGATCACAATTTAGGACAAAATTAATTTTAAAAACCCATTAAACAATTTTTTCATTTATTTTTTTATTTGAATTTTATAAATAAAGGCTTTCTATAACTCCTGTACACTTAGCTCAATTTTGTTAAAAATGGTCAGTTGGACAAAAACGAACTTAAACAACAATATATATAAATTAATTTATTTTTAAAACAAATGTTCTGACTTCTAAATAGGCGCGAAGGTTTTCACGGTCCATGTTATCAAAATGTCTTTTGGGTGTACACAAAAATACATTTTAAAATACACAGACACCCAAATAACATAAACAAAGATGACAGGCTTAAATTAAACTCAACGTGGTTCCCAGCATTACATACTAAAAAAACGAACAGTAATGTGCCTACTACTGACTGCGACACAGTACAAATTACTAGTACTTAAACACATACTTTTTTCTACAAAACACAGTTTACCCTGAAGATGAATCCTGCAATGGTAGCTGAAACGTCGGAACTAATCCAATACACATGTTCTGATTTCTCTTCACCCGAGTACAGTAACCATTTTTTTGTATATGAATTCAATTGGATCCGGGTCATGATTTTTCAATGCTCGGGCTAAACATTGAGACAAAAACCTGAAATTTCTTTGCCTGAATTCAAAGTTCATGGTATACCTCATAACCCATCCACTAGTTTGATCCCCAGTAGTGTTGTGTTCCCTTTGAAATTAAAATAAACAAAACATTTGATTCTAGACATCAACAAATGAGACAATTGAAAATGCACCTGTCGGCAGAGCTTATTTTTTCATCATTGTAGCTGTATCACCTTGGGGACGCAGTATTTCTATAATCAAACATCAGAATATCAAAATGAGGCATTTTCAAGGTACGTATTTATTTTTGGTCTTATTGTTAAACCCGCCTATTAATCGATTAGCTGCACATCCACTCACCTAATATGAATAATGTGCTTTTACCACGCAATTACTAAATCAAAGATCTTGGTATTACTTTTTAAGTGAATTTCACATTTACATAAGTCCCTTACTAATAGTGTTGTACATAAATTCAGTAAAGTTTATACTTCGAAACTCTAGATATTTCAATAATACAACTGCAATACGCACATTGTATGATACACTCGTCCGCTGCATATTAGAATACTGTTTTATAATTTTGGACCCTTCTAAGTCGAACCACATTCTTGAAATGGTTCAAAAAGGATTTTTGCTATGCTTATATCTTAAAGAAAATTATAATTGTCCAATTTGTATCCATCATTATTTCTAGCATGGATGCTGGATTACTACACCCTTGAATCTCATTGTCATATTTTTCTTGGGAAATATTTCTACAAGCCGATTTTTAAATGTATATAATCCAAATAAAGAAAGAGATCAGTTTTTATGTTCCCAATGGTAAGCTAGAGGGAGATCTCATGCTCTGTTTTACGCCGAATATGGGCCGATTTTTTGTACTTATCGGCAGTTTAGCAGCTATGTATCTGCTTTCTATTCATTAACTTGTCATTTGCAATGTTATTCTTCCTTATATTACAGACTGCATTATGTAATGGGCTAAACAACCAGACTACAATTATTAAATAAATAATGTTCATAGCATGTGCAGTGGCCCACCCATAGAACTAATGAAACTAATTTTTTCCCTAAGTCTAACTGCATAATCGAACCTTAATTTGTTCATCTTGAAATCCGCCATAAGCTACTTATTTTTGTAATAACCAAAGTTGATGTTTTACTTGGTACTTTCATTTGTTGAAAACTGTGTGCAGGTATTGTGCAGTCTGTGCTTTTTCAGTGCCATTGTACCGGAAAATTAAAATAATAAAATAATAGTGGTCAGTAGGGATTGGGTAATCAGTGTTTTAAGCACCGGAATATACTTTATTCATCCAAAATATGTAAGATTTAAAAAATACTTTGGGTTTATTTAATTTAATGCAGCGAAACTAAAACGAACTGGAACACTAGCAAATCTGTTATTTTTTGGGTGCCTCGTTACACGCATGTGGAACAAAAGCGAGTAATTTAATTTAGAACTTAGACAACCTGCATCAGAAAGATCTAATCTTCATTGTTTCAGATAGCCGCAATACCGGGGCCCTCCTTTGGGCAATCATCAGTCCCATAATGTCATTTGTTGCCGTGATTGTTGTGGGTGTGTTTGTGTACCATCGGCGCGAGAAAACCAAGCTAAAGAAAAAAAGATGTCGCTACTTTGAGGTATATCATTTACATGGTTATTGTACATTACCGACGAATCACAAGATTTAATTATATTTATTTACACAATTTACAAATGAATGGCTTACAGAAATTATAATTGGATTAGGTTTTTTAGGACAGCTCGTATCAAGCCTACATTGGCCATGGTGACCCTTGCATTGATATTCAAAGAAAAAAATGAATAGAAGACCTCAATACATAATAGAATTACCCCATGTTTCAGATATTTTTAGAGCTTAATATTTATTACAACAGAAAATGTTTTTTTTTATATATTGTTGATTCCCTTTCATGCTGATGCTGATGCCCTAATCAATCTTCTGAACACATCTTGTAGTTTTGTCCCTTTCCCTTTCTCTATAAATACCGAATGGAGCTTCGTGCTACTATCCATGACTCTTTTATGTACAGATCTGGTGGCTCCCAAAAAGAATTTCAAGGCTTTTAAAAGGTTTCTGAAATAATTTCAGCGAATTGATCGTGCCAATTTATTCTCAGTCAATGAAGAATTCACTTCCCCCTTCTTCTCAATCCAACGAAGTACATATTCTGTGCTTCTGGATTACCTTCTTTCGGTACAAACATGCCAAGGCTTCCAGATTACAGAGAGCTCCTTCGGGCAGCTTTTCTTGTTTGGCAACAAGTAATTTTTTCTTGTATATAGGCATCGCCAAGGAGACTTAAGTCCTCCGATGTGGTGTGCTGTAAGTGGTAAACAAACATTTAATTTTTGTGAAGTAAAAGAGCCGAAACCAACAGCAATGCCTGAAAATACCTGTTGGTTTTTATATTTCTTCTTAGACCAGTTTAACAATAATGTTTTAAGTATGTCGTGTTGCTTTTTGTACCATTTGTGGTTTTTTTTTGCTATGTACATTGTTCTTTTTGCTCCTATTTTGTTTCAATTTTATTTTTATTTTTATCTAGAGGGATATCAATTATTTATATTGTTTAAGACCGAGAAAAATATTGAAAGGAGGGTGAGTGTCGAGAACAGGGTGAACGGTGCACTGAAATCTACTTTGGCAAACAAATGTTTATCGCAGGAGGCAAAACTAGCAGTTCACAGTGGAGTTCTAGTGCCAACTCTAATGTATGGGAGCAAAGTATGGAATTGGAAAAATAATGATGAAAGTAGGTTAAATGCTGTCGAAATGCAACCCCTCAGGCGAATGTGTGGTAAAACGATGTATTATAGGTGCACAAATGTCGAGATCCGTGAACTGTATAAGGCTGAGACACGCATTATCGACAGAATCAAGAAAAGGGTGCTGCTTTGGTTTGAACATGTAGAGCAAATGGACAACGAAAGAAGGGCTAAAAGGATCTACAATGCGAATGTTGGTGGATGCAGATAATGAGGAAGGCCAAGAAAGACATGGCCCGATCAAGTCCATCAAATACTTAAGATGGACATGTCAAAAGAAGGAATAATCGGCGTGCGTGCATGAGAAGATGTATGAATGTAGAGGAAGCGAGGTCTGTATGCAAAGATAGAGTGATATGGTGTTCCATCCTCTCTGCCTACCCCTGCGGAGAAACGGCGTGATGGTTTGTTCATTTGTTTTGTTTTTATATTGTTTATGAAAGTAATACTGTATTAGCTCGAATACAATGCAATATTTTTTACTCAAAATATTTTTAGGGAAATTTTCCTTTCATTACTGCTCCAAATATATAGGTCCCGTTTTATTTGAGGCCACATTATGTTCGGGCCAATATACTATATTATGTTTGTTGTCTGTCTCGTGGTCTAGGCATCAGCGCGTTCGAGCGCGATCAAGCGGTCTCGGGTTTAATTCCCAAGGTGGTACATATTATGTACCTATTTAAAAAGACATTTAAACAACACAATATTCCATAGTCCCTGGTACCTAAAATGTATGATTGATCATCTTCCCTTCATGTTACAAAAATTATGTAGATATGCTGGGGTTGATGGACAAAATGTTTTTTTAAACTAAAAATTAAAATTAAAAAAATAGTTTTTGTATGCTTAGTGAGGAAAGGGTTAAAGGAAAAAAAATGTAAAGAGTTTCAAAACCTTATTACTGTTATGATAACATGACATACATAAGTATATATATATTTTTTAATATGTACAAAAAATTTCGTACATAGTTTCTATCTGTATACTCTCGTAAGGCATAAAACACATTCTTAAGTGTCCTCAGCACGGGTCACCCCAGTGAGGACACTTTTTTGAAAATCTTTTAATATTAATAATTGTGTTTAAATCATCTGACTTTGAATTAAAAAATAACATTATATTTTTATAGGAATTAGATCAAAAAGCTCCAAAAGAAGCTGAAACAGGATCCATTTTTATTATCCCCCAAGAAGATGACGTGTTCGAGGTAAATCCGGATAAGATAATGCTGTATGAAGTTCTAGGAGAGGGAGCATTTGGTGTTGTAAGGAGAGGATGGCTTCCAGATAACAACCGAGAAATTGCCGTCAAAATGCTCAAAGGTAATTTATTTTCTTATTTCTCTCTAATATTTGACCATTTTGAATGAACTCTTGTTTATCTTGAAGTTTGCAGACTGGATTTTAGCTCCTACGACAGTGCTCGGCAAACTCATAAGTCAAAAGAGACAGATGCTGTGGCGAAGTTGGTTAAATGGACAACTGTGAAACTGGTGTCTCAGGTTCGATTCCCGTCAGTCTCAAAAAAAAAAAACCAACAGTGATTTTTTTCTCAATTGATTTGGGTGCTGAGGTGTATTATTCAAAACTTCCTTCCATATCCTATCTTTCCCACCTGCTGACAAGCCTCTAATATAAAGACTTAGCTGGTTATTGCTTTCTTTTTAAAAAGAAAAATATCAACAGTACAACTATTTATGTACATTCATTAGAGCCACATTTCTTCACAAGACCATGCATTATACCAACTTTTAATACATTAAACTTAAAGCATTTGTTAGACTACTTTGAGGGGATGCAAAAGCCCACTATCCACTTGCAGATATTACAACTGTTATACAGAGTTCTGAGAGACTTTCTATCAGCTGGGCATAGAGGAACGTCAACTAAATTATTCCTAAAGAACATAAACTCTATGCAGATTAGTGAGTGGGAGGAGGGTGTATGGACTGAGGCCAACTCATCGTCCCCACCCCTCAGATCATCTAAATGTCTCTTTTTTAAAAATGTTAATTCCATTATAAAATAAATCGGTAAAAAATTTACAAACTGATTAAATAAAAATAGAAAACAAAAAATGTTTACAAAAATGAGAATAAAAGAAGATAATATTGAGAATATAAATATTTATGAGGAAGATTGGTGTCCAATGGTGTTGTGTGAAAAATATTTGTGTCCACAGATGGGCCGTCAGCTGAGGAGGTGAAGCAGTTCCGCCAGGAGATAGACATGATGAAGTCAGTCGGCGGCCATCCGCACATCGTGAGCTTACTCGGGTGCTGCACAAGGCCGAGTTCTACCATGATGTTGGTCGTAGAATTCTGCTCTCGCGGAGACCTACAAAATTACCTGCGGTAAGATTCAAAGCACGATAGGTGTGTACGATTTTCTGGCTGTTGATATAGGGAGCTCCCACTCCAATTAAGAGATGACAGAAGAAAAAAAATTGTGCTTCGATGTGTATTTATTACATGTTGGTACTAAAGGTTATTAATGCTTTAATGGTAGATGTCTCAATTTCTGAACAAGTACGTTTTTGCTCTTGTAATGACAAAATAATAACTAAAAAACTTTTATTTTTTCTGTAAAAATCAATATGTTGTAAATATTTAAATTTGTGACAAAAAAGATGGAAAACATATTTGAGAAGGGAATATGGAGGTCTAGGCGTTTACAGGGCTTATGAACTGTCATTGGCTGGTTTAAGTGGCCACTATATACACTGTTTAACATTCACCATTCTGCCAATGTTTGAACATCCACATTTCCTCAACTCATCCATCTGTTGACTTGTGTAAAGTAAAGAGCTGAAACCTTTATCATGTGTGTGAGATTCATCCGGCTGAACCATTTCACCTACTAGGCAATGCCTGAAAACAATTTTCCAATTTTTATTCTGCTTCTTTTACCAGATAAAAATGTTTTCCCTCTCTGTTGTCACAAATTTAAATTTGAATAACTCCCCAGGAAGGAAATCCAGCCAGCCTGCAAGCATTTGGACATACTCAAAGCATTGTTATTGTAAATATTATTAAAATGTTTTATTTTCAATTAGTTGAATTATTTTGAGTTGATAGTTGGGTTATCTTTTTATTAATGGTAGAAATTTCAAGTATTATTTTCCATAATATTTCAGATGGACCTGGGAAGTCATGTCATCTCAAAATGTCCGGAAGCCTCTTCTCCAGTCTTCCACTGACAGTAGCCCCGAGGAGCAAGTGAAGTACACAGAACTCCAATCACCAGAAAACAGTGAATACAATGGCTCAATTATACTGTCACAACCAAATCTAATAGTCAACAGAATGTACGACCTCCAGCACATTATCAAAGAGAATGAAGATGAATCTAAATCAAACATTACCGCTGTGGATTTACTGTCTTTCAGTCGACAGATAGCAATGGGTATGGAGTTCCTATCTTCTAATAGAGTCGTTCATCGGGACTTGGCAGCGCGGAACGTACTGGTTTGCGCTGACAAAACCGTGAAAATAGCGGACTTCGGGCTGTCCAGAGACATCTACCAGGAAAATATGTACAAAAAAACGGGATCCGGTAAACTCCCAGTAAAGTGGATGGCTATAGAATGTCTGACGCATCAAGTCTATACAACACAAAGTGACGTGTGAGTACTTCATCCTGTTTTTATCTTTAAAGTAATAATTAGAATAGCTTATAATATAAGAAATCAAACACTGATTTGAGTCTACCAAACACTTTATTTTTTTTTTACAAATATAAAAACAAAAATTTTGTGTCAATAGTTTCGCCTTGTTAGGGCATTTTCAAGTGAATGTGAAGATTAGACATATTTAATATAGTTATATAATTCAAAGTATTTAAGTAAAAAATAATCTTATGAACTATAGCATGTACAAAAAACTAATAGTTAAAGGCAAGGCTAAGTGTTTAATTAATGGGGAATTTAGGTATTTATATTTGAATTGCGGAAAAATCTAACCTGCCATTTAAATAAATAAATCACCATTTTGGATTTTAATTCAAATCTGGCAGTAAGTCGACTCTATGCTTTAAGGGTTTCTTGAAAACAAACTATGTTTATATCCATGAATAATAAAATTCTACGGTTATGTACAAATATTTAATAATATTTGGTAAAATGTTTGACCACAAAGTTAATGCTTTAAATATTAATGATATAAAATATGTATTTGATTATTAAATCATACATGTGTTTTGGGCAGGTGGTCATTTGGAATTTTACTTTGGGAGATAGTAACATTAGGAGGGAACCCATACCCAAGTATTCCAACCGGAAGACTCTTGAAACTCCTCCAATCTGGATACAGAATGGAATGTCCTGTCAACTGCAGCCTAGACTTGTAAGTTCCTAACCAACTAAGGAATTCATTTTTATAAGAACAATATGAATTAATCAAAAAACTTCTTCTAAATATTAATGCTGATGGGTAAAGAAAATGTCTGAAAAACCATTCAGCGCCCTCAAAACTAGAATATGTTTGTATTATTTTCGTATGGATATAAATATACAGGTAGACGTCGTTTACGCTGGGGTTCCATTCCGAGAGATACTGGTGTAAAAAAAATAATTGGCGTAAAATGAACACAAATATAATGGAAGATATAAGGTTCCGTGTCAAAATTCTAAGAACAATTTAGCATGTTTATTTAGTACATTTTTTTTTATTTTTTTTTATTCAGAAAACATAGTCATACAAAATAAGTATTAAAAACAACAATTTTTTAACATAAAAAGACCAA
The DNA here is from genome assembly GCF_059751315.1 of Micrasema longulum. Taxonomy (NCBI): domain Eukaryota; kingdom Metazoa; phylum Arthropoda; class Insecta; order Trichoptera; family Brachycentridae; genus Micrasema; species Micrasema longulum. Next base: position 280,748 of record NW_028277595.1, on the reverse strand, counting down.
TTAAGATTTCATAAATTAAAACGATATAAACATTAAACGTGACAAAAAAATAAATAAGAATTTTAAGTGAGAAAAGAATAATTGTTGACATTTGCGTTTTCCATGGAAGTAATAAATTAAAATAAATAAAAATACCGAATGTACACTCTGAGCCATCATCGCACACACATGAACGCACATATAAAACATAAAATAAATAATAATCTCTTGATATATCAATAATGATTTTTTAATAATAAATAATGGCTCACCAGTTTATCAAGGCTAAATTAAATTCTTACACTTTTTCGAAAAAAGCATCCAATTTCATTTGCTTTGATTGTTGCCTTCTTTCTTGCAGAATCATAGCATAAACTACAAATATTTTAATATTCTTTTAATTTTAATAATGATAACATAAAAAATATAATCATACCTTTTTATTTTTCTTAAAAACAAAATGAAAACCAACTCAGAAACAATTTCACACTCACATAAGGCTGTTCACGTACACGGTAATAGAATAAAACAATATGTAAAGTGAGTCTGCTATTAGAATCGCGGCGCCTACTGTCGTCTGGTGTCGGTCGAAACGGGGAATCCCACACCGGCACCAACAGGTGTAATTTTAAATCGGCGTAAATCGAACCGGCGCAAAACGACATTTACCTGTATTTTAATAATTTTATTTTGTCAATTGACATTTTGAGCCCCACCCTTTCTAGCGACTTCACATATTTCATATATCTTAAATTCCTTGTTTTGCAGATACCATTTAATGGTGAGTTGCTGGCAAAGTCGAGCAAAGGACAGACCAGCCTTCTCAGATATTTGTATCCAGTTGGACAAAATGCTGGATGGAGTTTGCTCTGAAGCTTATCTTACACTGGATATTATTGATCACAAAAACACCAATGAAATAAGAATAATTGCTAATGAGCAGTTGTTATCTAAGTATGTATCGTGTTTTGTCCAAAATAACTATTATCAGAGTTACAGTAGCCAATTTTGAACTGAATTTAAATGTTTTTCACTTCGATTGGGAATTCAGAACAAGCTTATTTTATTTGATATTTGGTTGGAACTATCTGAATCCAAGAAACTAAACCCCTTAGGGATCCCGTATAAATAGAGTTCATTTAAATAATGGTAACAAGGGAGGGGTGAATAATGTACTCGTAATCATTTACAAATGTGTCTATTCACGCCCCTTTTCAGTAAGTAACAGTAAATATCCGGCTCTGGACAATTGTAAAGTGAATTTGGTAGTACTCCCAATAAAGTTTCAGAATACAGTTTTTCTATAAATGTTGAATGTGTCCCCCTTTGTCTGCAAGGCAAACATCTAATGGGTAACTGAACTCAGTCCACACCCGAAAAAGCATCTTGTTTCTTTACAGAGACATCCAGTTTCTTCCAATCAGTGATACCAACAACAAATGCTCTTTCTAATTGGAGATTCAATGATCATTTGAATAATCTTTCTCATCTCGTCTTCCAATTGCTATGTATATAATTCACATACACCTTTGCATATCAAAATTGTTCTCAGTCTGACTTTTAACATATTGTACAACACATAATTTAAGAAATGTCGAGTTACAAAATTGAGGGCATTGTTTTGAATACTTGAATACTTACATGTAGGCACCTTTGTTGGTACTTTTTTTCCACAAAATGTGAACCTATCTTTGTTAATAAATGTTTTGCAATATCTATAGGATTCAGAAAAATAGTCGAGGCTTAACAATAAAAGCAATGCAAGCATGTACAAATTATCATTTAGACTCGTTTTCCTATTAGGTGATTTATTTTTCTATTTTCCTTTTTATTCTAATTTTGCAAAAACTTATGTTAACCAAACCATTTGTTTTTTTTTTAAGCAAATTTTTCTTTGCATTTTACAATAGGTATACCTAAGTTAAAACACAAAAAAAAACCATAACATAAACACAAAAAATATATATTTTATAAATTTTGTTTGAATGTACTTGGTGAGAAAAAAGAGTGAGAGAAGGAAAGCCGAGAAATGCAAGTACATGGCATAACAAAGTTCAACAAAAAATGAGAATATAATATGTAACTGGGGTGCCTGGATAAATGTGAATGAAATGAAGTATGTGCGTGTAATTAAACATGCAGAATTCTGTAAATTACTATGAGGAAATAGCATTATGTTTACTTAGTTATAATAATGTATGTACTGTAGTTTAAAATTTAATTTCTTTTTGCCAGTTATAAGGCATGTGAAATATTAATGTTCTGTTGTAACATCTCGTATCTTGTAGTGATTTATACACGATGGATGACTCCTTTCTAGATAGAGCGGTCTTGTGGCATCCTCGGGACATCCAAGGATAAGTCTTGTTAAACTTCCAACGTCATATTTCTAAGGCAGTTTGGTAGGATTTTTCAAAGTTAGGTGTTGTGTAGAAGATAATAAAAAGCACCATAAGAATTTTAAGTTTAGCCCAAACGAAGACTATACTATTGATTCAAACCATTTTATACTTTGACTCAATAATACCATAAGGCCATGTGATGATTCTATTTTATGTAAAAACTAATCATTTTTAAAGAATATTGTTTTTGTTTCAAAACTTTATAATTATATTCCAACACTTTTTAATAAAAACTGTAAAATATTTATGCTTTTATTCTACTCTCCTGTGCCTTTAAGCCAAAATACGATATTTATCATGAAAATTATACAGTAAAAAAACTTTAAATAGCTATGAGTTATTATTTCCTTGATATAAAAGCATATTTTCTCACTGAAAATGTGTAAGAGGGTACTATGCTGTTGGGAACGAAAGGGTTGGAACTGAAAATATTATTGATTGATTTGGTGTTTATTTTGTAGAACTCCATATTTAAACTTATAATATTAGAAATCAAACACTAATTTGAGTCTACTGAACACTTTATTTTATTTTTATAAATATAAAAACAAAAATTTCGTGACAATTGTTTCGCCTTCTTAGGGCATTTTCAAACAAATGTTGAATTGAAAATGCCCTAACAAGGCGAAACAATTGCCACGAAATTTTTGTTTTTATATTTGTAAAAATTAAATAAAGTGTTTAGTAGACTCAAATTAGTGTTTGATTTCTAATATTATAAGACTAAAAATATTTTTAGGTTGGTTTGTTGGCTGAAAATCCTACTGTTACTGAATCAAATTACTATTTCTGATTCATTCGTAACAAATCATCGATCGTCTTTTGGCTCCGGGGCAATGATTTCCCTCCCAGCTTATTTATTATGAAAATAATCCACCCTTGTTTTCCAGAGGGAGTGATAACACACAGATTAACCAAACATCAGAATCAGAAAGGTATGTTCGACCGATAACTTTAGGACGAAAGCCACAACCAAACCATTACATCAGTCAACCAAACTACCCCAACTCTCGGCCGACAATCAGATCCTCCCGGACCACTTCCTTCACTGCGGGGCACAAAAACCAATTTCTGGATAAACAGAAAAGACACGTCATGAGTGACAGTTCCTTTGTCATAACAGATGCACTGAAACTCGACAGAGACGAAAGAATGTTGAATAGAAATGCTCAGGATATAATTTTAAATAGAGCAAACAGTGTGAATCGACAAGCGATGCAACAAATGAAGTCTTCAATATTTACACAATAGTTACTGACTTTGAAAACACTTGAATGAGAGTTTTACTTTTAAAAATTAACCACCAAGAGCTTACAGGTATATTTTACAAAAAAAAAGAAAAGCTACGTGGAATTTAAAAAATTAATAGGTGTGTTTATAAAAAGTTTAACTTTTTAATTGTTTGACTTTTAAACTCCTACTACCTTTTCTGAATATGTACCTGGATTTTGGTTGCTTCAAATTTTACTATGAAGTATTATGTTATAATTTAAATTTAACTCCTGAACTCTGATCCAAACATAGCAATTTAACTGTGGGTGACAATATCTTAGAAATAACAAACGTACGCTTTCAATAATGTTCTTTTCTATATCGTATTGTGATAACACATTCTATAAAGTATGAATGACAGGTTCGGGCTCTATGCTCCAAAAAATGATTCCGCCACTTACTAGAAGATCGATAGGCCCATGATTGACAGGTCGCTGGTTCGCAAATTTATAATGTTTTGGTTGCAAATTGAGTTATTGACAATGCTCTGAACTCTAATACAAAATGACAAAAGACACTCACCTTATACTGGGGTCCCCCCCACCTTTTGTTTATATTCTTCTCGCAGTCCAGGCACTCGAACTTGAATAGTCACCTGCGGTGACTTAATGAATTTGTGTAACTAAATGAGCGATTGCGCAGTGTGAGGATCCAAAATTACAATTGGCAATCACTAAAATATCTTATCAGCGATCGAGCGGCAATTCAGATATCACAATACTCTTGCGAAGATGGTCAGTACCAGACTACCAGATTGCCGTAGAAAATTGGTCAGAGTTCAGCGGGTAGCTTTAAATTATACCATAGCAACCTTGCAACCAAACTGTGTATATACGTACAATTTATCAATCATTGTTGATTGAAAAATCTAAATATAATTTTAATGTTTCATTCATCCAATAAAAATTGTAATATTCATCGATGTTAATTAACATCAAAAGAATTTGTTTAGATCGTAGATTTATACTTATACATATTTTTCTAATTACGCGTCTACATTTTACAAAACCTTCCATTAAGTTAATGGCAAAACAATGTAAAAACAAATGTGTTTTAGATATAAGCAAACATGTATTCCTAGAACACTAATTATACATTATAATGAGTGAAGTTTGTGAAACATGATTTAGCAAGGAATGATATTGTATACCAATGACGTATAATTTAATGGACACATTATAAGCGCGGATATAATTGTCTTCCTCGCTTTCATTCTTTAATTGACTTTCGCTGTGATAAGCCGTGACGCTATGAAGAAAAATGCCACTGTATGGGTAGCAAAATGCTTTAAGGCTGTGGTCTGGTAAAACGAACGCAAAATTAGGGAATCGTACGATTTTGCCATTTCAAAACAAGTGTTTTTTTTTTAATTGCTTAGTAATAAAAAACATAAATTAGATAAAAACAATACTTTCCAAAGGTATTTCTGTTAAAAAATATACTTAAAAGTTTTATGTAACTAAAATATAATTACTTTTAGACTGGCAGATTACGCTATTTCAAATTCAGACAAACTTAGGTATCTGGGATCTCAATAAAGACTATGTATTAAACAAAAATTTGAAGATAATGAATTTAACATAAAAGTGACCGCGGCCAAATTTTGATTTTTTGGTTTTGAAAAAAAATACAAGCATTTTAAATCACATACATTTTTGCGACATTTTCCTTTATTTCTACTTAAAATTATGCCTTCGGTAAAACTTTAAAAAAATAATTTTTATTGAAATAAATTTGGTTGAAACCTTTTTTTATAGGATTGTATTCTCCTTTTTTGGAAAAAGAATATAATTCTGGTGGTAATATTCAATTTAAAACAATATCTTATTGACTTTTTCGTGGCCTTCAGACCAGCCCTTTCGAAAGCGATTATTCGATAATAAGCGATATTCAAATACAAAAAATTAAAATTTGGCCGCGGCCACTTTTATGTTGAATTTATTATCTTCAAATTATTGTAACAAATTTTTGTTCATTTAGTTAGTTTTATTGAGATTACAGATACCTAAGTTTAGTCTAAATTTGAAATTGCATAATCTGCAGGTCTAAAAGTAATTGTATTTTAGTTACATAAAACTTTTAAGTATATTTTTTAACAGAAATACCTTTGAAAAATATTTTTTTTATCTAATTTATGTTTTTTTTATTATTGCGCAAATAAAAAAAAAAAACGTTTATATTTGTAGCAGAAATCAAATTACCACCGTGTAAAAAAAACCACTTGATTTATTGGGTCCACGTGTAGTATTTAGTGAACATGATAGAAATAAAATAAAAAGGAATCAATTCATTAGTTACGTAAACCTTGACAAAGACGCTTGTTTGCTTTGAAACCGGTTAGTGAAAAATAAAAATTAGTGGTTAAAAACAAAGTTGTTTTATTTAATTTTATTAAAAAAAAACATTCGTTTTAAAATGGCAAAATCGTATGATTTCCCAATTTTGTGTTCGTTTTACCAGACTACAACCTTAAATACACTGTAACTTTAAAAAACAGTACAGATATACCGTGGGGTACTACAACCAAGTAACCTCAAAATCTTTTTTTAGTTACCCACTAAAAACACATATTTGTATTTTCCTCAGTGAATGCTCCAAGCAAGCATGTGTGATTCTTTAAAATTATATTATGATGATTTGAATGCGTGACTTGTTTATTTGTAGCATTCACGGAGGAGTAACTCACAAATGCTGATTTTAAAGTTACCCGGTTGTTAGTAATTATCCTGTGATATTTTTTTCTTCATAAATACAATCCAAATAATACAATAATTAGACAGTCAGTTTTTTTACAATTTTCAATAGATAATAAACTTATAAACTGTCAGCTGGTGTCGTATCTATGGTTACACAGAAATAAACATGAACTAAGGAAATGTGCACATTTTTTTTACAAGAAGAATTGCACGTGTATCTCTTTTTTTCAAATTGTTGAGGGCAACGCAATATTTGCATCTTAGATGATGCTAGTATAGGAATAACGTGTCTATTTATTGTACGTCAATGGTATTTACATATTTCGACTGATGGTAAAATATAATGTCAATTGAATATCAAGAGAGTTTGTTTTTATTATCCTTACAACAATGATTTATAATATTCATTTTAAGTAGATAATTATATAAAAACCCAGCAATTCTAATAACATCCTTTGCATACACACTTTGGTGGTTAACTTTTTCAATGTTATTCTGATAGATCAATCCAAAACGAGGTAAGTAATAATGTACTTATTAGGTCAACAATGTTTAAGTATGTCCAAATGCTTGCAGACCGGCTGGATTTCCTCCCTAGAGGGTTATTCATATTTAAATTTATTTCAACAGAGACATGTTACACAGTGTGTAAAGTGGACACTTAAACCAGCCAATGACAGGTCATAAGCCCTGTAAATGCCTAGACTTCCATATTCCCTTCTCTAAAATGTTTACCCTCTCTGTTGAAATAAATTTTAATACTTATTAGGTTTTAAATATGGAAATTTAAATTTCTTAAAAATATCCGATACATAAAAAAAAAACTAACAAAACACCTGTGTTTTATTATAATGCAGTAGGAAAAAAGTATTTCTTTTCTCAAATAGTATTTGGCTTGCACTTCATTTTAAAAAATGAGACAATAATTTCAAACTATATACAGGTTGATCTACCCATTTTAAAATTGGCGCCGCGCAGACGCTGCTGGCTGTGGACAGAGCTTAGGTATCGTTTTGACTTCCGGAACATTTGCCATTTTAGTTACCATCGTGGCGTGGAATGGCGACCATTTGTAATTGAAACTCATTAAAAAAATTGCAACTCCGAGGACGGGATAGGGATACCATGCAATGGTTGAAGTAGGCCAATATAAATTTCAAGGTGAGACTTCAGGAATGTACAGCTCGAGAGCAGACATTTAGACAAAGTAATTTTATGACATAAACAAAATTATGTCAATACGAAAACAAAATGGCAAACCGTGTTCTTTCATACAGTAAAATAAAATATAAATTACGATCGTCATTGCATTTTTTATAAACGTTTCAAAATAGGTGAATCATTTTGCCGGATCCTATTGATATAGATAGATATAATACATACTGAAAGAGATCAGTTTGTATGCTCTCAATAACTGTACGAGATGACATGCACTATTTTACATACCCAGAAGCAGTACGAATGCAAGTCAGAATTAATTCATTAAAGGACAATTCGCTTGCTAAATATGGCTTCTGCAGATATGCGCCTATTTTTTTGTACACAGCAGTTTAGCAGCTATCTGCTTTCTAGTCATTAACATGTACATAGTAATCTTATTCTACCTTATATTTTTACAGTCTGCATCACGTAATGTGTTAAACAACCCGTAAAGTAATGTAGACTTATTCTTAGAGGTGGAGGTCAGTGCTATGCTTTAAGCTCCTGATGTCACTGCGACCTATGAAGATCTATTGTGACGGGGCCCCGTGAATAGTTCTCACCCTCCAAGCCCAGGTCTATAATGAACCCGGATACTGTGTGGAAGGCGCGAGTTCTAATTTTGCTAAATCTCAGATACGTAAAGTATCGGGCTATTGGGTAGGGGGCGAGCTCTTTAACATCCTCAGGTTTGACCAGTGGTCCCCCGATGATGTGGCTTCTTTTATGATGTAAAGCATCACATTCGCATAGAATGTGTATAGGTATTTCCTCATCTGCACTGCAGAACCTACATCTAGAAGTTTCAGAAAGGTTCATCTAGTGATAACCCTCACTTGATTTTGGCGTAACACAATAATTGACAAATAAATATAACCTTTCCTGTAGAGCTTCTACAAATTGATCTAAAACTTCATTAAATTGATTCAAGCACTTAAATTAAAGAAATGTAAATAAGCAATTTTGCTACGGGTACAAGTACTGGATTTTACCCCCTAGAGAGTTTATCAATATTGATATATATTATGACAGAAATAGATTCTTTTTTGCGAAAGAAATCCTGAAGAGAAAGATATCTGAAGCGTGAAAAAAAATTACTCAATGTAGAAATAAATACAAACAAATATGTATACATTTTTATTTCAAGTTATATCTTGTTTTCGTATTTACAATAAAAACTACGCAATATTAACTTTGTTTGAATTTATTATTTTAGGTACTTCAAAAAAGAAGTGTGATTTAGTACGCATCTGGTCTTGGATTACTATACATCTTATCTCCTTTCAACTTTCCTTCCTTAATTTGCCTCTGTCTCTCGGTTAACATGGCCTGAAAAAAAAACAATAATTGAAACTCTCCAGTGGTGCGAGATTCTGCTGGAAAAATAATATGCGGAGAGGTTTGATAATGAAGCTCGAGGCTTCCATGTTCAGGCACATACAAAATACATTTTGTTCTGTGAAATAGAACCAGAAGCGGACAAATTATTCCATTTAATCCAATATAAAGAAAAATTAATGAACATGATATTCCGGTCAGGCAATGGAAAAGAACTACATGCGCAAATTTGTCAAATGAGAATATCTTACAAAAAATTCAATAATCAACGTGCAAAAAGAGAGCGCAATAAATTTTTAATGTAGTCTTTTTATTATTTGCTTATTTTTCCAAATAATAAATCACAACTTTCACAAAAACTTCTGCTCTTTCTTTCTGAAAATTTTGTGCTCTACAAGATTTTGTGTTTGCTTTTACGCTATATAAATTATTTTATTTGATTAAAATGGAATGTCAAGTAGACGAAAGTGGGCATTTTCGACACCTACTTCTGTTCACTTTCAATCATATAAGGAGAATACATTATTGACTTATTTGTTGTGAAATAATGATAGAGAATCATCGCGGTCAGTATTAAATAAGAACGCCTCTCTTGAAAACCGCCATGAAAGTTTCAATATAAAACGTTTACCTTATACGTGAGGGGGTTAAATGCAAAGGACAAATTAGTCAATAATGTATTCTCCTGCATTATTTTACAACAAATCAGTTAGTAACGTATTCTCTTTATATGTTTTGTTCTTTATTTCCTCAAGAAAACGCAAACAGGTAGAGGTGTAAAAATTCCGACACTTTCGTCTACTTGACAGATGAACACGCTTTGAGACGATTGATGCCATAAAAGAGAATTTGCTGCGAGAGCTTAAGGCCATACCATTGCAGGCCTATGAAAAGTGCATGGACAATTGGATTACACATTGGCATCAATGTATCGTCGCAGATGGCAAGTATTTTGAAGTGGATAATAAAGAAATGTATGAAAAGTTACAATTTTGCATTTTTTTGCTGAATTTCCGTTTATTTTTGATCATTAGATATGAATTGTGTATTTTTTATTTCTAAATAAAAAAAAATAGTTACATAATATCTCATCTGCTGTTTTTCCTTCTTCTCGCACTCGTAGAAATCCTCTAGCAGGTCAATGCACTTGGTCTTGCACTTCTCTAAGCCGTAAGCCTCCATGCAGTCCATGGTCTTCATTTCTAACTTGGCGCACTCTCCGTACAGCTGGTGGTTGAGTGTCCCTCCCACTATGTCTGTTATTGGAGTCCGGAAGAAGGGAGCGTTGATGTTGGTAGATGCCATCGTAAGCGCTGTAATAAATAAATCATCAACTTGAATCATCATGTCCCTATCTCGACCCCTGTGGTGCATAGGCTACTGCATTGGTACACCAAATGGAGCGTTTATTTTATTTTATAAATTTATTGCATGAATAAGTATACATATTTAATAGCAGGGAATTTATTTAAAACTAGTTAATTAGAAAATGAATACGGAGTGTCCTCTGGTTAGGATAGTCTCCATCTAACATGGCTCAGCCTGTTCTAAGGTGGAGATTTTATAGTATAAGTAGTTCTATACTAATATAACACAATAATAACAAAAAAATAACAAGAACTACTTGATTAAAAATGCAAAGCTAATTAAATATAAGAATTTGATTATCATTATTATATAAACATAAAATATATAAATGTGCTAGGAAAACATAATGTTACTTAAACATAGATAATATAGTAAAAAACAAATATAAACATAAATATTGATCATATGTTGCACGAAGATAAGGCGAGCATGCTAACGCTTCAGACGAGAGTCCAGGAACAATGAAATATTACAATGTAAAACGTCATTTTAAATCAATATTTCTGCGGCTCGGATCTAGAAGGGGGGGGCAATGTCAGATTTCATAATATTCTTGCAACCATTTTGTAGAAGGTCGATGTCAATTGAAAAACTTGTATATTTAACTATTTTAACTGTATCTAGGCAAACAAAGAATAGTTCTGTGTGTGAAAATGAACCAGAACCCTGAACGGGTGTTTTTGGACTCGATAACGACTCAGATAAAAACCCTGAAAAAGGAAATCGAGTGGAAATAACTCCGCCTCGTAGTGTGGTGGTTGACGCATTCGCATACGAGAATGTAGGGGAAATAATTCAGTCGGATGAATATCACCCACACCAATAAAGGTTTCATTTCTTTAACTTTGCATTGTTAACTCGAGACAAGATCCAGACATTTTTGGTGTAAGTCCAGATCATGTCTTGAGGTAGTAATTATTATTTAATTTTTGTCCTAGCTTTAATTTTCTTAACTTGCATTTTATTTCAATTGTACTTGTATATATTACAAAGAAATGTGTTTATCATGATTAAATGGACTTGATATGCCCGTAAATAAATAAATAAAAAATAACAGAATACAGATTTTCAAACATAGCCAGAATGGTTGTTACATAGTGCGGTAAGTGGCCACTTAGACACCCTTCTGTGTGCGTTCAATCAAAGGAATAAAGCTGGTTGCGATATTTGACTACGAATTGTTGATTAATTTGCTGTCATTTTTTTGTGTCCTCATGTTCTCATTTGTAAAAAACAACTTATGTTAACACCCAATACATAAAATATGTGTTATCTTACAATATATGCTTAATCAATCAAATAAGTTGTGATTCTGAACAAGTTTGAGACATCCTCCATATGCAGAGTACGTAGGCACTGCTGCAATGGTTCTCACCTGTTCAGAATCCATGTCCGGGACTCTGCCATGTGCAAATGTCAGCTTGAGGAGGAAGATATAAACCATGTTTTTTTTTAATGCCCCATAAATGATTGTAATCCTGATTTCCTATCCAACCTCTCTGATATAAACATCCCATTTCCTACTCATATTCTAACTTACCTGTCCTTACCCAATACTCATGTACTTAAAATTCTACGTAAATATCTAGTTATAAATGGTGTTTAGATGTAAATATGTTATTTATTATACAAATAAAAGAAGAGTGATACTTTAATCCACAAATTTGGAATATCCAGTGACCGGTTTCATCGCTTTCGCGACATCTTCGAGACTGTCGATGAAACCGGGCACTGGATATTCCAAATTTGTGGATTAAAGTATCACTCGTCTTTTATTTATATACTAAATTACAATGAACTTCCATCAAGAATTTTCACATACAAACTTAAATGTTGTAAATATGTTTATATGTTTATATTATATGTTAAGTTTTAAAAATATTAAATACTAACTTACTAACTTGTATATATATTACTTACACATGTGTAAATATGTAAATAAACTAAAAAAACTCGACACTGGCCAGAACACCCGAGTTGAGAGATGAAAAGGCCATAAAAAACGAAGAAGAAGAATTATAGTGAAATATATTTCAAACATAAGTATGAAAGGAATTGCCCTAAACAAACCAGCCAGAAGCTAAGGAGGTGTTCAGGAGAGAACAAAAAACCAAGCTTTTCTGTGTAATTCCGACTACTAACATACGCGAAAAAAATACTTCCTTTGACAAAAACGCAACAATTATTTAACTTGTGAGGTACATATAACCCTTTAATGTCCTGAAAGCTACCTTAGTCTGTGGCAGATTCCATCGATATGAACTTCTTAACAAAATTTCAAATCCATAATAAATCCTAAATCTTTATGATTATTTACAATATTTAAAAAGGTGTACCACAATATCTTATAGTCCTTTAACTGGCACCTGAAGCATAAGATTGATCATGTCGCCTTCGTGTAACAAAGTTCTTACTTAAAAAAAAATAAAAAAATTAAACCATTTTTATCTGGTTTTGTTGAGTTTTTTATTTTATGTCTTTTTAATAATATTTTTCAAAGCAACAAAAACAAAATAATATAAGTTCATTATTTTATACGTATACAGTATTATGTCTGTACTCTTTTGTTTGATTATTAATTAAAACTAATGTCTGAGTACCCGATGACAAACTATTATTTAAAAGTTTATCGGGACAAAATATGTTTTGATACTTTGTTTTCTTTATAATGTATTAATGTTGTAATAATGTGTGTATTTTATTGAATAAAGACTATGAAATATAAAAATATATACGATTCAATTGGTGTACCCTTACAGCGCCTGTGCACCATATTTTACTTTAAAGGCCTTTTTAATATTTTATTTCGTGCAGAATATATAAAATCACGGATCAAAAGGTAAAGCGCGGATAAAAATAAGATAAAATACTGTTTTAACAATAACAATTTTGTCTCAGCTGTAGAAACTGTACGTTGACTTTCCGGATTACATCACGATAATGCTGACTTTAAACTCTTTTAAATTTATGTACGAGCATTTTTTGTAAAAATACAACTTTTTTACATACCGTTCTTAGTTACGTAAACGTAAACAATTTTCAGAAAATACAAAACAAATGGAAACGTAAACGAATTACAATTCTATAAATCTTAATCTACTAAAAATAATACAATGTTTTTACTACGATTAATAATTATATTATAAAAACAATAAAAACCTTATATTTTTCAGAACCACTAATGTCACAAATCACAAAATGACGTGAAAATGACACAAGCCGCCGATCATAGACTACTTATTTTCTGATATATCACACGGAATAAAGACACCATAGACATGGTGTGCATAAGAAAAACTATTTAACAATGCGAAAGTTTGATCACATTACGACTGCTAAGTGGTTATATATTTTATAACTTATCTGTCAGTTCTTTTTATACACCATCCGTCAAAATCGTACGTTTATAAGTATATTAATTATATAAACGCTGCTGTGAATTGACAGCTGTCAGCAGCGTCTGTTTTGTAATAATATTGTAAATGTTTAAATACATAATTAAATGAACTCAAAAGTGTTTGAAACGGAATACTATCAACCAAAAAAATAACTTTTAGTTATTCTGATAATTATACACATATTTTAATCGATTTCGGTAAGTTAACACCACACTTCATTTGGTGAATTGTGTTTAAAATATGCGATGCTGAGCACACACAAATCCTAGTTTATCGTCAATAGTTCTGTCAAATCGTACTGAATAATATTTTACTTCATTAAGTCTTACTGATTCTTACATTCTAATAAAATTATTTACATCCTAACCTAGAAACTTCTGACGTATTTATCGAACTTAAAGGAATGTATCTTAAATAACCTCAATTCTTTAATCAAATTCAAAATCTTCTCTGTCGGTATGCTTAAATATGTTTATACTGCATCCCAAAAAAGTTGAAGCGCCGCGCCGTCCAGAAACTAAAATTAGTTTTGTTTCTGCCTTTAATGGCCGATTTTTCGTTATTTATTCATTTGAATTTTTTTGTGCAGCATTTGTCAATATTTTTCTACTCATGTTCGTATAAAAACCTAGTTTTAAAGTTGTTACTAAGCATTTTCTGAAAAACATTGATATTTTGTTTTTAAAAAGATCATCAATATATTCGGGTTTAATCAACAAAAATGTCTAATATACCCTATAAATGTCTAATAGACAATTGAAGTTTCTTCCTATAATTATCACATAAATCTGCGTTTATAATTTATTTTTTAAATTACATTTATTTCTGCCAAATGCCCCTTTTTATTGAGTATGTCATTCATAATCCCCTATACACTTGTAATGCATTTTGAATTTGAATTCTCTTAATTTTAAACATGTTGATTATTTCTTTCAGACAAAGATGACGTCCCAGGCTTTAGCATCTCTGACGGCGACGTACACAGACTCAGAAGGCGAAGAGGACATGGAGGATGGACAAACGTCCCCCGACAAGAGTCAAACATCCTCACCGCAGTCACAGAGCGTTCCCAACTCTCCCAAACACTCCTTACTAGAAATCCCTGAATCGTTTTCCAACCCGGGCTCTCCGAAAGTCAAACGGCTCGTCTCCTACAACGATGACACCGTAGTCTCGGACGATGAGCCTGTTACAAATGACACCGATAAATCTGTGTCTATGGAAATCGACGAGGAAGAACCGGTCAGAAAACCTGCCATTGTTTCCGAAGATGGCGTCATAATTCCGCCAGAACCTCCGGGAAAATGCTCGGCAGAATTACAAGAAAAAATATCCGGGCTGTACCAAAAAATGATCCACGAAGGAAGAGATATGAATAAAATTATTCAAGATAGAAAGAGCTTTAGAAATCCGAGCATATACGAGAAATTAATACAGTTTTGTAGCATAAATGAACTAGATACAAATTACCCCCCCGAAATCTACGATCCTCTCCGATGGGGCAAAGAGTCTTTCTACGAAGAGTTAGCCAAGTCCCAGAAAGTTGAAATGGATCGCAGGGAAAAAGACCGAAAAGAAAAACTGTCAAAGATTGATTTCACAACTGGTCTGGTGAAGAAATCGGAATCGGACGATGACCCGAAGAAAAGGAAGTCAAAATGGGACCAGGCAGCTCCAAATTCTGCGGCTGGTAAGCAGGCGGTGAAGCCCGCGGGATTGGTACAACCTGCTCTGACAACTTCTGCCACGGGGACCAAAGGTACCGTTATATCGGCTTTTGGATCTCTCCCTAAAAAATCTAAAATATAAAACACAATGCTTAGCAATAAAATGAACCCATAATGTTGTACATATTTATTTTTATACAGTAATCAACTCGATAGATAAAGTATTTCAATTATCAATATTGTTTTAGTTTCCAACGTGATTCTTGTTTGAACCACACAAAAATATCCACTCAAATATTAACATGTAGAATTAAAATATTAATTATGAATTCCTTGAAGCACTGAAATTCTACACGGATGTCATGTCGATTTCTCTTGATTTTTTAGTAGATGGGAATCCTAAAAACATCTAAATGTATGATTTACTTTACCTTTTTTTGAATTGCCATGAAGTATTGCGTAATAAACAAAAAAATAGCTGAAAAGCTTCATATGCTGTACAATTACATGAGAATAAATATTTTTAATAAAAAAACACTGCTGTATGAAGTATGTATAGATGTATGTATTTGACAAATGAATATACAAAATATTTTCATCTCAAAGTATACTGAATACATTTTAAAAAATTAAACAATTAAAGTTATTTTTATCGTGAACATATTTAGAATACAATTCAAATTACATGATACGCTTTTACTTGGTTATTTGAGCAACTAACACATTTACCTGTAATGGGTGTCTTCAGAAGGAATATTATACAATTTATGAAATTATTCTTATCCAAACATTGAAAATAATATCTGGCATACATTACAACAAAGAAAACTGACAACAATGTTTTGAGTTTGTCCAAATTTTTGTAGTCAAAGACTGGATTCAACCCCCTAGGGAGCTGCTAATATTAACATATTACAACAGACATAATGAACACTTAACAGAATTAACATTTAAACCAGCCAATGACAGGTCGTAAGCCCTGTGGATGCCTAGACTTCTATATTCCCTTTTCTCTTCTTATGTGGCTGTGATGTCACACTAGTCGACATAGGATACAAGACTTAATATGTCTCTTATTTTTTTAAATGATGAAGTTGTATTTTTTTGTAATCTTCAAATGGATATTTTCACACCGGATTTGGAAAATAAAATTTATGTAAATATACTGTATGTCAATACAAAAAATATTTATCCTTGCTACGCGAAGAATGAACGTCTGCTAATTCAGCAACACATCTATACAGATACCTTATACAAGAGAGAGCACGAAGATGGAAGTCATAACAAGGAAGACAGAGATGCTGTTCTGTGGCGGGTGTTTTGTAAAACAGATTCAGTCGGTTTATGACACTGATTAGGGACACATGCGCGTAATATAAGTGGCATATTTATGATTTTAAATTTATTTTGCTAAAACTGGGCTAAATTATATCTTTATTTGCATAAATTATGGAAAAGGATGTCCCTATGTTTTCTTTTTCAAATGTCTGAACTTTAGAATATTCCGTCTTTTACTAGCAGTAACACAATGTTACATCACTGCTCGCAAAGAGATTATTTACCAGTCTTTTAGGAGTTAACCTTTTTATATTTGATTTATATACATAGGCAAAATACTGTTAGTTAAAATAGTATTTTTTAATAAATCACTTTATATTTTCACATCAATACACCGAAACCTTTTTTTTATATGGTGGATACATTCCACGCAATATCGTTTTAAAATGTTACTAAAAAAGAACAACGGAGACTAAAATCGGATATAAAATAATTGTCTTTAATGTTCTTCTTGATGCTTGGCAATTGCAATGGGAATCTTTCTCTTCAGGGAGGCTAACCTTTTTTTCCCTCAATCCGTCAGCGCTTAAAATTTTCTTGGGTTATCCCTGATCACTGGACTACCCAGTTTGTATCAGGTCATGGTAAATTTAATGAAAAATTATTTGTTTTTAAAATGCTTGATTCCCCTTCGTGCTTGTCCCTTTCCCTCACTCTATGAATACCGAATGGAGCTTTTCGCTACTACCCGTGACCCTGTTATAGGTTCTACGGATTTACAGATCTGGTGGCTTCCAAAAATAATTTCAAGGCTTGTTAAAAGTTTTATAATCATTTTGGCGAATTGGTCATGTCCAATCAATTTAATTCCAGTCGGTGAAGAATTCACTTCCCTCTTTTCCAAAATCCAATGAAGTAACATAGATATTATGTACTTCTGGATTACCTTATTGCAGCATAAAGATACTAAAGCTACCAGATTACAGAGAGCTCCCTAGGGCAGCTTTTCTTGTTTGTTGTTTGGCAATAAGTCATTTTTCCTTGTATGTAAGCCCCACCAATGAGACGTAAGTCCTCGGATAAGCTGTATAAAAATAATTTCATGATTTCAAATAAAATGAAATCGTACACTATTTATACCTTAAATTTATTTAAAAATATAACGTGACAACAAAATACTTTCAAAAATCGTAACAAAGATTATTAACTATGAGACAGTAGATGTACTCGTTTGTTTACATTTCGTACGACACCACTTACATTGCTTCAGATATCCAGAGCCTTTGTAATATTTGAAATTAGTTTTAAAATGAATATAATAATAATAAATTATAGAACTATTAAGTACACTGTTGACTGCCAATATTTGAACCTATATAGCCGAAAAACCCCGATTGGGAATGTACGAGTTAAATTAACATTCAAAATTTTTACTAGATTTTTTTATACGGTGCTTTTTTGAAACCATATAAAATGAGGTTCAGGTATACATAACTTCCACCATGAAATTTCACTACCAAATCTCGACAGTTCAACAATGCGATTTCTATTTAGATAATTTGATTGGCTTTCCCTTGGTTCTGGGCCCAACTCTTTGTATGTTTCCTGACAGTAATTTTCCCGCTAAAACTTTCAACGTTATCGGATAAATCATGCTGAGATTTGATGTCTTATCAGAAAACACCCACCTGATGTTAGACTCCATAACTACATGATCTGAAAATATTATTGATCATTGTAAATATATTCATTTTCTTTATTTTTCAAAAACTTATTACACAATAATCATCTTTTTAATAGACATAAAAAGCATACAGGTCAAGATATACAGTCAATAATATACACACAAGACTAAATATTACTCATTCCCTTTCTGCACCTAATAGTGCATAGGGCACTGAATTGGTACACCAATCGCAGCATATCTCGATCAATTTTGTTACATGAAGGTAAGGCGATCAGTTTTACACTTCAGGTTCCAGTCCAGGGAATATGAAATATTCTTGTGAGAAAACACCCTTATTTAAATAAATATTTCATATCAACCATGTCAGGAATCGAACCTGAGACCTCTTGCATGGTAAGCAAACGCGGTGACCATTACACCACGAGGACTGAAACAAAATATTACTGGCCCAGTTATCCACAGCATGTGAGTTTAAATAATTATACGAATGAGAAAAATGAAGGAAAAAATAAATGACAATATTTTGAGTTTGTCCAAATTTTTGTAGACAAGGACTGGATTCAACTCCCTGGGGAGCTGTTTATATCAACATATTACAACAGAGATGAAGAACATTTAAGAAAAGGTAATATAGAAGTCTAGGCATCTACAGGGCTTATGACCTGTCAATGGCTGGTTTCAGTGGCCAAACATTTGGATAAACTCAAAATATTGTTGATAAATTACCTGGTCCATGAAGAAGTATAGAAATTGAAAAAATAACATTTTCAGGCGTTGCCTAGTATGTAGGTGAAATAATTCAATTAGATGAATCTCACCCGCATAAATAAAGGTTTCAGCTCTTTAACTTCACAAACATCAACAGGGGAAAGAATTGAAGGAATATAGATGTTCAAATATAGGCAGAATGGTGAATGTTACACAGTGTGTAAAGTGGCCACTTAAACCAGCCATTGACAGGTCATAAGCCCTGTAGATGCCTAGACTTCTATATTACCTTTTCTTA
Organism: Micrasema longulum; assembly: GCF_059751315.1. NCBI lineage: Eukaryota > Metazoa > Arthropoda > Insecta > Trichoptera > Brachycentridae > Micrasema > Micrasema longulum. The sequence goes on along the minus strand of NW_028277595.1, from coordinate 261,457 downwards.
AATGTTCTTCATCTCTGTTGTAATATGTTAAAAATAAATGACATAAATAATACACTTAAATTCAAATAAATTCTATGATAATTTTCCATGATTTCTTCAATCAAATTAAAATAGATTACGTAAATAACAAATGTTTAACTGTTCTTATTTTTTAAATATTTAGAATTGCTGATTGAGACTTTCTTCATAAAATAGTGACAATATAATTATAATTACGAAAACAAAACTTAATACTCGACAGCTGAACACATATTTGCACTTACTAATATATGGGTCAACAATAACAAATGCTCTTTTCAGGTTATCAACAGAAATAAGTTTATTGGGGTTCTTCTTTCCTCCAAGCTGTGTGACTATCTCTCTGACATATTTCTCCTGAGCCATCTGCATTTGACGGAATAATTCCTTTGCTAATTCCGTTCTGTCAAAACCTTCTTCATTCTGTGAAATATAAATCATTTATCATCATTAGATTTTCAAATAATATTTGTCAACTGAAGGTTTTTTTATGCATAAAATATGTTAATAATGCTATTCCAGTTCCCTGAGGCAAAACAAAAACTCAATTTTGTTATTTAAAAATTACTTCTTCTAAATACATACTTGCTGCTACGATGTTGGCGATTATTACAGCAAAACATCTCGGTTCTACGCTACTCTATATTCCGCAGCCAGGACAACTGCTTATTGGATGTATTTGCCATAGTGATTCCTGGGAAAAGATGACCAGAGTGGTTTCCCGTTGCCCTCACTTTTTCTCTTCCTTTTTCTTTTCTCTGGTTACCTTCCCTTAGCTGGTTGGTTTTCGGGCCCCAGAAACTCGCCTTTCATCCTCTCGTTATCTGCTGTGATCACACCATTATGAGTGTGATCCCATTGTCCAGGGTTCGCTCCTGGCTCTTGCTAGAGCATATAGGACATGCTCGATGGATGCACTCCCGATGTGTACGCTAAAGAGTTGGACTAGTCAGTAGTGTTGCCAGTGGAATGCAACTGGGCGTTCGCAGCATTTTATAGAATCACTTGTTGGTATTTTGATGTTTATTAAATTCTGCTAAATAGCTTATTTTAATTTATTTTTGCGAATTAGTTTTAAAAGATCGTAAGCAAACCATGTTGGATAAGTTTGGTTCTTGGATGTAAAAGATGAAGTGTACGAATTTATATATTTACATATAATATGTAGTCTTATAATATTACCCTCTATTTTTAAATACTTTTTATGTTTCATTCTAGAATGGAAAAAATGGAACTAATGTCTTGTTTAATTAATTGTTCTGTATAAACTAATAAACTACACTCTAAATAAATTAGAACCAAGTTCTGTATAAACTAATAAACTACACTCTAAAGCAGAAGTACTCGCCTCCATAAATAGTTTCTGTATATCAATGTCAGAAGAATTCGACTTAATTTTAAGCTGCCTTCTAGCAACTTCTATGATATTTTTTATTTCAACTTCTGATTTAATGGAGAAGGAAGCTTTTGCTGCTTTTTCCAGATCGTCCATTGACACAGTACTCTGTAAAAGTAACGGTAAGATTTTTCACTTCCACAGCTATTGTCATATTATTTACATTATAATCAAACCTGAAATATAGAAAAGGGATCTTTCATCTCCCTTATGAGGAAGTTCAATGCTACGGGAAATTAGATGTAAAAATATTTTCTTAAATGTGGTAAAAATTAAGGAGAAGTTTCTTGACAATGTATGCAAATATTAAGGCTGTAGTCTGGTAAAACGAACGCAAAATTAGGAAATCATACGATTTTGCCATTTTAAAACGAAGGTATTTTTTTAAACATAAATTAGATAAAAACAATATTTTCTAAAGGTATTTCTGTTAAAAAATATACTTAAAAGTTTTATATTACTAAAATATAATTACTTTTAGACCGGCAGATTACGCCATTTCAAATTTAGACTGAACTTAGGTATCTGGGATCTCAATAAAGACTAAGAATTGAACTAAAATTTGTTATAATAATTTGAAGATAATAAATTAAACATGAAAGTGGCCAAAGCCAAATTTTATTTTTTGATTTTGAAAAGAAGTACAAGCATTTTAAATCACATACATTTTTGTGACATTTTCTTTTATTTATACGTAAAATTATGCATTCGGTAATACTTTAAAAATAAAATATTTATGGAAATATTTTAGCTGAAACCTTTTTTTATAAAATTGTATTCTCTTTTTTTTTAAAAAGATGATAATTCTGGTTGTAATAGTTAATTTAAAACAACATCTTATTTACGTTTTTATGACCTTCATACCTGCCGATAAAAAACGATAAGGGCAGGTGAACAATAACCAATGAATTATGGCGTTGTTATGTGTTGTGATAGATTTCTGATTTCCGGGTAGCCATGTTTTTCAACGTTTAGCGTGTTTAAATAGATACGGGGTTCTACTTTTAAATTTCAAAAAAACTCACCTACTTGAAAGTGTCATGTCACGGGCAGTGTAATTACAAAACTTTAAAAAATCATGGCGATGATAATACAATACATAGAATTTATTTTTTTTGCTTAGTTTAATAGTCTATCAACAAATTTTTAAAAACTAGTTAATTTTTATTAATTTTTTATACATTTTAGACAAACTTCGCCGTACAATTAATTGTTCTAATTTTTACGGCATGTAAGAAAAGACTTTTTATATCCAATTACCCGTAGCACTGAACACCCTCATTAATTAGAATTTTTTAAAGTTCATAAAAATCACTCATTATGTTAAATCAAATACTCCTAATTTGCTTCATTTAAATACCTTGTTTCCATTGGCTATTTTCAGTAATGCTTCTTTTAGCCGAATCCACTCACATTTATGAGCATAATAAATATCCTGGCTAAGTGCTCCGTTCAAAACGCCCCAGAACAGTTTAATCTGCTGGTCGTCCAACATTTGCTCGCAACCGCTGCATAAATTATATGCCCATTCTGCGCGAACACTGGCCTGCTGGTATCTGGAACAGTTTCAACCATTTAATTTTAAATGGTTCTATAAAAACACTTTCTCTGCCAATTTTTTCTCTTCTTACTGTGAAGCAATTCTACTTTTTTTTTAAATGCCAATCAACAGGCTTATGAAAGCCCTAATGGATTATAGTTAGTAACCATTATTATTTTTATATAATTAATAATGATTAATACTTCGACAGTACTGTTTAGTGAGATTTTGTTTAGAAACTGTTCCGAGTTATCTGTTTTTTTTTTTTTGACAACCTAATAATTCAACTGAAAAGAGATCTTAGACTTATTTCATAATTTTTAAGATAATATTATGCATACACAATACATAATATTATCTTAAATTAAAATATTTTTATTAGGTATGAAGAAATTGCCATAAGGCAATATGTCCGCCCCTGTATATGTATGTAAAGTGTTTAAATATATTAATAAACTCATGGGAAAAACAAATCATAATAATGACCTCAACTCAGTAAGCACAATCCGAGATCTTGGAATCACATTTGACTCACGTTTAACTTTTTCCAATCATTTCAATATTGTTAAAGAGAAATCTTTACAAATGCTGGGCTTCATACACAGAATATCCAAGCCATTTAGAAATGCAGCATCAATAATTTGTTTGTATAATTCTCTTGTACGTAGCAAGTTGGAATTTGGAAGTATTGTTTGGTCACCTCATTATGTGATTTATAAAAATATAATTGAAACTGTACAGAAAAAATTTCTTCGTTCTTTGTCGTTTAAGTGTAACATGGGCAGAATACTTCAATGTTATGAAGAGCGCTTGGAGTATTTTAAAATTGAAAAGTTAGAAACTAGGAGACAAATTATAGATATGATGTACTTGTATAATATAATTCACAATAATGTTGATTCAGTGTTTTGTGTTCAAAGTGTGTCATTGTACGTTCCCCGTAGGCGCCTTAGATCACCTAATACATTTTACCTTCCAATTTTTACAAACAATATGGCACATTTTAACCCTCTTGCAAGTATGTTAAGACTCTATAACAAAATGGAAAAAAAAGTTAACATTGACATTTATCATGATAGAGCAAATAGTTATAAAAAAAACATTACTATGTATCTTAGATCAAATGCCTAATCCTTAGTTTTGTGTATGTAAATTAATTTTAGTCTTTTTTATTATATCTTATATGTTTTTAATTTCTCTTTTCTTTTCTTTAAAAAAAAAAAAAAAATCTTTCTTTATTTTTACCTTTCACTAAACTTAATCTTTACCATTACTTAAATTGAATTTACACTCTTATTTTATATAATTTATGAAAGATGTTGAAGTTCTATAATTGAGAATATATGTAAAGAACGTTAGTTATGCTCACTTAAAAAATGTATGTATTGTATGTATTCTTGTTGAACTTCCAAATAAATTAAAAAAATAAAAAAAAAACACTCATACAGTGGAATTTGCTTACTCCACTAAAAAAAAAATATTTTTAATTACCTGATGAAGAGACAGGTACCTACGTCTCGAAACCAGTAGACATGAAAAGTCGGTAAGTGGTTATATACTAATATTTACTAACATTAGTTAAACAAAATTGGGTTGTTGATATTTTACCTCTCAGTAAAGTACTTTGACAGAAAATCTTGCATACTGATATCGCCTTCATAAGTCTCCTTAGCTGTCCATATATCATTTATTAGGATACTCAAATCTCTTCGAGACAGCCGAAGGTTTCTGACCTGACCTTCGTACTGAAGATACAACGGAACAACTGGATCCAATCCCTTAAAATAAATCATCAGATAACTTATTATCATCAGGGCCATTTTTGGAAATGTTGACACATTGCTTTCATTAAAATTCAATTTATCATATTACTCGTCCTTAATGTATTATATTACGAAAATGGCGCAATTGCAAGTACTTCTCAATATGATGAAAGAAATTGTTTCACTTAAAAGTTTTACTTGAAGCCAAATTAAAATCAGTGTTCATAATAACGAAAATAACTCCATGAAAATAACTCTATGCTATTTATTAAATAATAATAAAGTCAAAATACATAACTGATTGAAAATGTTAATATTAAATTTAACTACGACTCATTTGAATTTTGTCTCAAAAGTTAGAGATAATTATTATTATTAGTCTTAATAGACATCTGAAAGCTCGCAATACATAGTGTATTTTGTTTCATTTTAAACTAGACATCTGCATAAAATGGCTAATCACTAATCAGTTATAAAGGTTAACACATCTTTCGAATTTTTCTACACACTTTGTTAATTTATATTTCTCATTCTGAACTCACTGGCATCAAATTACGGAGAATGTAAAAACCTGGAGTATGCAAATGAAAGCCTAGTACTGGAAGAATTAATATAAAAATAGACATTTTGAATACGTGTCACCATTGTGGGTAGTGACAGGGCCTCCACTGATTATGAAAATTATATATGGGATTTTATAAATTACACATGCAATATTTTTCTTAGGAACTGTCAATTAGATTAACTAATATTCAGGAATATTGTCAGGTTTTTGTTAACTACAATATTTTTAAAAAGGAGATGTCTTCATAAATGTCCTCAAATAATCCGTATTCAAAAAGTAAATAAAAATATTTTGTATATTATAAATACAAAAAATAGTATTTTGTTATATTCAGCTTACAATGTTATTAAAATTGTTCATTTGGGATGAGCTTTTAACTTTAAAAGTGCAGTATCTCACAACTAGTAAAATGTATTTACCAACGCGTGCCAGAAACCCGACAATATTAAATATTATTATACAAAATTTTAATATTTTTGGTGTTTGAGAGTGTGTTGAGGAGTCCTTACACCAGACGAAGCGTAGATAGAAGAAATAGGTTGGAGTATAGAATTACTGTTTAATTACATTTGAATATTGTATCAAATAAACGACGGGCATAATAAAGCCCGTGAAAGAGTACTGGAGAGGTGTGTATGTGGTCCATGAAGCCGGTCCTCCTTTTATAAGGTAGAATCCTTTGTTCCATGAATCCCCATGAGTAATGTCCTTAGGAGTGTTGCACTGCCAAACAATTGAATCAGCTCTCGGGCTGGCACTTCCGTTTGGGTCGGGGCTTATACTGCATGCATCAGTGTCCAATTACACACATTATGATGTGCCGCTGAGCTGAAGTCGACGTTTCCAAAAGTTTTATCGTAAATGTCTAACGTAAAATATTTATTTCAGTTTTGACCTCCATTGATTTATAATTTTTAATTCATCCAAAAACGTTTTTAATTTATTACAATTAAAATGTAGCTCCACTAAGAAATGTCAGTAGAAAAAGTCAATCTTTTGCTATATTGTGTTTTTTACCAAGCCTTCGAAATACTCCAGGTTTAGAGATTGAGCGATTGGCCCCAGTTCCCTGAGGATGACATGAAGTTGTTCTCTGCTGGATAGTCCTGAAGTTAGTTCCTTCCATCGAGAACTCCCTCCACCAATAAAGTCTGCACATATCTCCCACTGCGGTCTCGGAGTACCAAACTGTTCTAAGTCTGTGCATTTGTCTTTCAAATCCACGGCTTCATCCTTCAATGATAGACATTCATCTGTAAAAAAAAAAAGATGCCAATCCTAATCTTAAGTTAGATTAAACTGTTCAGTTATTACCTCTAATTGTTAAGTATCATTAACGCATGGACAATACAATATATAGGACAATATTGTCTTGTCCCAGATCTGTGAATAACCTCAACCGTGCAAGACAGAACACTCGGACAGTACAAATTTCGGCTGCAGTTCACATGTGTGACTACAAAAATAAATACACAACGGCATTTAATACGGGCAAGTTCTAGAAAAATATTATTTATTTATATCAAGATGCATTGGAATTATTAAATAACGAACTTAAAAAAACATTTTTTCTGACTTCATTTTCAGCAGAAAAAATACGCGGGAGCAACATGCACGTGTGGAGCAAATCACATGTCAGAACACAATTTTTGGAACTTTACTTCAAACCATCAACTACGGTTTGTTTGGAAATGAAATATTAAGAAAATACGAAAGTTATGTTTACCCAAATGAGTGGATCCTATGAGAAAAAAGCGTCGGCGAACGTGTTAATTATTTTAGTCTATGGCATACAGTACTAGTAAATCAATTTACATACAATCTTAAGGTCAAACCGTACTAAAATGGCACTGCGCAGCGCGTCGCGGCAACACTAAATATTATTTTCACTGTTTTGGATGAAACAAACAGCACCACTGCTGCATTAAACTGCGCGCCACTCTATACAAAATCTTGACGCGCCGTGCCACTGAAGTTCAGCGAAGTGCGCTTTGATCTTAAAAGGATTTTTATTGTTACATTTTGAAATCTTATTGTGGCACAAAAATGGTAGAAAATTAGCCTAATTCTATTTTTTTTTTTTTTTATTCAAAGAAATCTTTGCATTTTTATGATTTACCGAAATATTTCCATTTTTGGTGGCCATTTTCAACGAGTTGTAAATAACTTAATATAAGAAAATGGAAATCAAGTTGTGGTAGAGTGGGGTGCAATCCTTGGATCTTTGATACAGGAGTCCACGACACTAGCCACGGGACCACAACCCGATTTTAATACTTCATCCCTAAGGTGGAAAAATTTCACTCAAGGTAGTGTCACTTACTTAACAGATTTTCATGTTTCTCTGTTATCACCTTCAGCTGGTCGCTTACTTCATTAAAATCTCTCATCATAACTATGTGGTCTGATTCCAACAGTTCATATTCCTTTTTAGGTATTGCATCAGCATAGTCTTCAGACATTGTGTTTAAATCTTGGATCGCTTTTGATAAACTTTTTCTACAACAGATGTTTTATTTGATTATTATATAATTATATAACTTTCTACATAAACCATAATATAAAAATGGAAACGTCAAAATCATCAATGTTTGTTGATATAATCAACTAAAATATTCCATTTAATAATTATTTGGTAGGTACCTACCTAAAAAACGGATGAAAAAAGCTGGAAATATCATACAATTAATCCAATTCGAGATAGAAAATTAAAGTTTAGTATATTGACTATGAATCCACACCGTGCTCAAAAAAAAATTTCTTTTGTTTTGAGAACAGAATGAGTTTTAGAAGAATTTTGGGTGTGTAGTGGTTTGACTGGTAGAAATACGACAATGTAACAAAACACCTTTTGATAACAACTGCCACTAAGCAGAGGTGATTTGGTTATCGGAATCATATACTTCAAATGCCTTCCGAGAGCCTTTTTTGTTAGTTTATCTAAAGTTGGACAGGCGTCGGTAAAAAACCATCTTTGAAACTAGCGTCTCGGGTTTGATTCCCACTAGTTGCAAGTAAGATTTTTTTCGCAATTACTGTTGTAATGTATTTTTCATAATTTCCTTCCAAATTTTCACTTTTTCACTTACAGACAAGCTTTTAAAATAGAGGCTGAACGGGTTTTTTCTTTAAAATAATCTTAGAATAACCCAATTTAAAGTACGCAAGTTTACAAAGCCGACAATTCATCGGCAATTCATTCATGAATCACAGGACGCAGACCTGACTTGTGAGGATGCATAGATTAGCATGTTGTCCAGATTTTTATTAAATTTTATGTGTGTGTATTTTTGGTATTCTTTAACAATATGCATGTTTCCATTTTCTACTTTGTTGTATCTCAAACAACAAACAAACAAATTATAGATATGAGCAAAAAGAGGAGGGGCTGTTTGTAGTCATACGCTAAGGATTAGACATGGAATAACGATGATGTCAACAAACATCAGTAAATATATTTGTTTTGACATACTCCAATGTTGATATAATATAATTAGGCAATCCCGGTAAGGAAAAAAAATGGTTGTTTAAATAACTCACTTGTACTGCTCCAAAGCTAAACTCAGAATAACAGGATCTTTAGTTTTAGCAAGATTCTTTGGGGTGTTTTGTATTTCATTTTTCAGTCGATTATTTTCATGTAAAAGAGCGTAGCGAGCATCTCGCTCAGAAGATAATGCAAAATTTATTGTAAAATGTTCTTTCTCCAACTGTAAAGGTTTGAATTATTTAGGGACATAAAATAGATATTTGTATTCACCGCTTGGGTACATGTGTCATGTATGAATGAATTTGTATAAATAAATACTGGTTATATTTCCATTAATTAAAAAAATATGTATGCATTTTTTTTTACATTTTTTTTTGCACCACAACAGGCCAGGAGGCCTAATTACAGTAGTGAATTACATCACAGAGCACCCAGACTTGAGAAAAATCACATTTAATTTTTTTGTGTTCTCACTGGGAATCGAACCCGGAACCTTCCGTGTGTGAGTCAAGCGTCTTGACCACTACACCACGGAGGCCGCCGGTATACAGGGTGTTCTTTAAACCCTGTCACATCCGAAACCACGATGATCAGTATGGGCAAGAAGACATATTAGCATATTTAAAAAAATATTTAGAACAAAAAATTTTTTTTAACGAAAATATAAAAAATAAACAAATGGTTGCGTACTTCTGCAGGGGAGAAGCAAGGGGGCGCCGCCGCAAGGTTGACGGTATATCAGACTACCCCTCTCCTCTCCCCCTCTCCCCTCACCCCAACCACTTCCCTCGTTTCTCCCCTGCAGAAGTAAGCAACCATTTGTTTTTTTTTATATTTTATTTTTGTACATTTGATTCGTTCTGAAAATTTATTTTAAGGTGCCAATATGTCTTCTTGCTCATACTGATCATCGTGGTTTCGGATGTGACAGGGTTTAAAGAACACCTGTATATTTATAAACTGCTACAAGCAGGTTGTAGGTTTTGCAGTGCAGATGATGAAACACTTTTATACGTGTTATGTTAATGTAATGCTTTGTATCACAAAAGAAGCAGTTTTTTCAATGAACCATTGGTTAAACCTGAGGATGTAAAAGCAGGTAACCCCTACCTAATAGCCCGATACTTTGAAGACTTGAGTTTAGAGAAGGAAAATTAGTTATAGATATGAAAGCAGTCGTTCTCCGCCTAGTAGCTCGACTCTCTAAAGAACTAGACCTGAAGGGAGATGATTAATTTACAAGGGACTCATAGTAGATTGTGACTTCGGGGGCTTATTTAGTACTGACCCTCATCTACAAGAATAAAAATAATGCATCACAAAAAGTTCATAATTTTAGCGTTTTCGAAAAATGGGCAAAACAGGCTGTTTTATCACACTTTTTTTATGCAATCCATTTTGTTCATGTTTATAAAAATGCAAAAATTATTTAACCTGACCCCTACGACTGAACTGTATGAAAAAACACACCAGTTTAACATAAAAAACTTGACGAAAATTGAGACGGTAAAAATTGTACGCAAACTTGCATTGGGAAATATACAAGACATAACATTAGCCAAAAATGCTGACATACACAAATGCGAAATGCTATTTGTATATAAGGGGTAGAGATAATTTATTTCGTCTGGATCGTAGAACAATGACGGATGTGCAAAAAATGAGACATTGACTTTCTTTTATATTTGATTTTATATTGATTGTTGCCGACGTAAAAGTACATGCACCAACTTGGCGGCCCTTCCTGGGGTTTTAATGTAGCATAGGAGGCTTCAGTATGTCTAAGCGATCTACCACCTCCTCAATAAAGACTAGTATTTGTCACTTTCGGGGGTGGTGATCGCCATACTGAAGCCCACATATAGATTAGAAGTCATGAAAATATTTGTATGCCCATAATGTGTTTTTATGTTGTTCTGTATAAGTGTTGATCGCCGCGCGGTCGGCGGGGAACTGCGGCCGGTAGCGGGAGGGTGGGGACCTTATACGTGGCGCGAGAGAGACCGATAGAGCCGGCAAATGTGCTCGCTATCTCTCTCGCCGCGTGATTGGTCAACCTAGCACCGCCCGCTATTGGCCTAGCCCACCGCCGCACGGCAAAATGTTGTATATATAGCCCCGCCGGGGAAAAATAAAGTCAGTCATCTCACCACACTACTAAGGCTTTCTACTCTCCACTTCACCTCCCTACCTCGCTTCAAACCGGACCTCATCGCCACCTGGATTCGAACACCGCTACCCCCCTGGACTTGGAACTCGGATACTCTTTGGATTGGATTTTGGACCCCGGATAATTTGGACCCTTGGATACTTCCCCGGAACACACCCGCCGTTCCCACCGACGGAGAGATACCGGCCCTACAACCCGGTTGCCTGACTCAGGATTGCGGCCGCCAGCGCTACTCGCTAGCGACCCCGCAAGGGATCTCTAGGCGACGATACCTCCCCGGAGCTTATCGTTCGTCGGCCGAGGCCCGCCTACGCCCGGCCACTCTGCGTTTGACACCAGCACCTATAGAAATACAGTTCTTGTGACGGGCGCGATTGCTACGGACGAAGCAGTGATCCGCCGCGTCTGTTACAAGTTGGTCCTTCGAGCCGGATATTCATCGCAGAGCGCCTAGAGATGACTTCGAGAACCCCTTCACTCCGCTCGGGTCGAGGAGGCATGGAACCAAGAGAAGACCCTGCTACAGATCAGGACTCAGCCGAGTCGGACACATCCGAAGATACAGTCCAGCGGCTGAGGACGCAGGTTCGAACGCTCCGTGCTTCACTACACGATCAAGACCGACGCGTGCCCTTGGAGACGAATCCCGAGCCCGCGCCGCGTGCTACGGATATGGACGGCATCATGACGGTGCTGTCAAAAATGGCGATTCTACTAGAGGCTTCGCAAGGAAGAAGCCCGACTTCAGCCCCAGAGGACGTTAGCAGAGTCGGCGCCATGATAGCGCGCCAATCTACTGCCAAGGACCTACCCGCCTTCGCCGGAGAGCCGCAGGAATGGGCTACTTTCAAATCGCAGTACACTCAGTCGACGGAGATGTGCTGCCTTTCGGATCCAGAAAACCTCCTGCGTCTACAGCGTGCGTTGAAAGGACGGGCAAGAGAATCTGTGTCGTCATTACTAGTGGATCCAAGCCAAGTGAGGGTGATAATGAAGACGTTGGAGCTACACTACGGCCAGCCGGACATTGTAGCGTCTTCCTTGTTGGAAAAAGTGAGAAGGCTCCGCTGCATACAGAACGACGGATCTACGCAAGCATTAGTAGATCTGTCTAGCGCAGTTCGGAACGCGATAGCGACCTTAGAAGGCTTCGGTGGCGATTACATGTCTACGCCACAACTACTAAGTGAACTAGTGAGCAAGTTACCGCTGTGCATGAAGTCTCTCTGGTGGTACAGCAGAAGAGGAAACCGGGTGAGGCCCTCCGCGAAGGATTTCGCGCTCTTCTTGGAAGATTTAACGGAATCTTCGATGATAGGCGGCGGAATAGAGCCGCAAGTGTACAGCGGAAAACAACGCGAGAAGCCACAGAAGCGAGAACAAGTGCATACAGTGATTTCAACAGAGGGAAACGGGAAAAGTGTAGCGTCATGTGTTTTGTGCGGACGAGGACATTTACTACAAACGTGCCAGGAATACATAGAGTGTAGTATTTCGGAAAGATGGGACATAGTGAAGCGAAAGAATTTGTGTTTTTCGTGTTTATCGAACACTCATCGGGCGATAAAGTGTAGAAATGTAAAAAAGTGCGGCCTCGATGGATGTCGCCGAACACATCACAAGACATTACACGACAGAAATAGTGCCGATATCAGTGAAGCTCGGTCTAGCGCCGATATACGAGCGCCAGATAATAGTGCCCGCCGCGACACGCCTGCAGCGGCGGGCGCCGGGGGAAACAGACCGACCGCGAACGAAACCCGCGCCGCGAGTTCAAATGAAAGAAACTACGATTACGGCCACAGTTCGCGGACGAATAATATAGTAACGAGCACCTACGCTCGGGAGGAACCGGTCCTCCTAAAAGTGATTCCCGTCATGTTGAGCGGTCCGCGAGGACGAGTGAACGCGTACGCGTTACTAGATGAGGGATCAACCGTGACATTGATTGACGCAAAAATAGCGAACGACATCGGCGCACCGGGAGAGACTCGAGGATTAAAAATCCACGGTGCCGGCGGAATGTGCGTAACAGATAGTGCATCAAGAAAAGTCACAATTAAAGTGCGCGGAGTTACGGAAGATTTATTCACTCTCCGCGCAAACACAATACAGAAGCTGAGTCTGCCGCTACAGCCCGTGATTGAAGGGGAAGGCAGGATGCGACAAGTGTGCCCGCAGTTACTCATCGGCCAAGATAACGCCTCTCTCATAGTGACGAGAGAGGCACGGAGATGCGGGGAATACATCGCCTCAGTGACAGCCTTAGGAAAGGTGATACACGGTGGGCGGACACGCCAGACTAACGCCAGCATACTAATGGCGCTTAGTACAGAACAGAGACTAGAAAATCTAGTTAAACAAAATTACGCCGTCGACGCGTTAGGTATAAGTTCGACAGCCAAGATATCGCGTCAGGAGGCGCGAGCCACAGAAACCATGAGAGCCACGACACGTTTCCTACCGCAAGGACAGTACGAGACAGGGCTACTGTGGAAAGACAATCGAATATGTTTACCGGATAATCGCCGTACAGCGCTGAATCGATTTTTAAGCATAGAGAAAAAGTTCAGTAAAAACAGTGAATTCGCCGCGGCTTACAAGTTAAAGATTAAAGAATATCTAGACAAGGGGTATGCCCGGGAACTGACGCTGGCTGAAAGACAAGACACTGCGAGTGGGCTTTGGTTTTTGCCGCATTTCGCAGTGACGAACGTGAATAAACCGGATAAAATACGGATAGTATTTGACGCCGCCAGCCGCTGCAACGGGAAGTCATTGAACGACATGTTGGCCAACGGCCCGGACCTTCTCTCATCGCTTATGGGAAATATAATGCGATTTCGCGAGGGAAAGATCGCGCTGGCAGCAGATATAAGGGAGATGTTTCTCCAAATTAAAATAAGAAAAGAAGACCAGAGGGCGCAGCTGTTCCTCTGGCGCGATAGTCCCGAAGAAGAAATTCGGGAAATGATTATGACGTCGATGACGTTCGGCGCGGCGTGTTCACCGAGCAGCGCACAGTACGTGAGAAATCAAGTCACAGAAGATCACGGGCAAGAGATGGCCGCCGCCAGGGATGCTGTGCGAAATAAATTCTACATGGACGACTATATGGATGCCGTAGACAGTGCAACAGAGGCGATACAACTGCGCCACGATGTCAGCGAACTACTACGGCGGGGCGGATTCATCCTCGCGAATTGGGCGAGTAATGATCCCTCCGTAATGGAAGCGATTCCTTCAAGTCTGAGAGGGAAAAGCGCACGCGAAATAATTAGCGGAACCTCCGTGACAGAGAGGGTCCTCGGCATCAAATGGGACCCGGTGACAGACGAGTTTCAATTTAAATTTAAAGTGTCACGGGAGGTTCCAACAGAGAGGCCTACAAAACGGCAGATGCTAAGTGAAGTTATGAGCATTTTCGATCCACTCGGTTTCGTAGGGTGTTTGACAATACGCCCGCGAATACTGCTACAAGATGTGTGGCGCTCCCACATAGAGTGGGACGAACAAGTGAATGAAGAACACGCAGAGAAATGGCGCACTTGGGTGGACATATTACGCAATACCGAGTGCGCTATACCGCGGCGCGTATCGAGCGCCAATGGCCAGCCAGTAGAGCTGCACGTATTTTCCGATGCCTCGGAGCAAGCGAGCTGCGCCGTAGCCTACATCGTGGAGGAGAACGCCGCCGGAAGGAATGCGACGTTCATGGCTAGCAAGTGCCGAGTTAGCCCGCTACGAGCGCTATCAATTCCACGCCTGGAATTACAAGCCGCGCTCATGGCCGCACGACTGGCGGCCACAATCAAGAAAGAATGCGGAAGTAATATACGCGATACCTACTACTGGACAGATTCTACTACGGTGCTGTGCTGGGTCCAGAGTGATTCGCGCATCTTCACGCCATTTGTAGCCCACCGCCTAGGGGAAATAGATGAGCTAACGAACGCTCAAGAGTGGCGGTGGGTACCAGGAAAGAAGAACCCCGCTGATCTCGGGACGCGGGACGGCGAGATACCAGACATCTCCCCGGCCGGCATGTGGTTCAGTGGGCCGAGTTTCATAAAGAAAAATAAAAGTCAATGGCCGCCGCTCAAGGTAATAACGGCGACCCCGGATACAAGCAGTGAAATAAAGTGTGCGAACAGTGCCATCGTGATGACAACCCTCCCGGACGAAAGAAGATTTTCCTCCTGGCGGAGACTGATCAGGACTACAGCGTGGGTGTTGCGCTTCATAAACCGCTGCAGGAAAAAGAATACAGGAAGCGCGACACTCATCGCCCCGGAACTCAAGGCATCAGAGAGGGCGTGGATACTCATAAGCCAGACAGACAGTTACCACGCCGAGATAGCCGCAATTAGACGGGGGGAGTGCCTCCCGCGGAACAGCCGCCTGCTGGGCCTCACTCCCTACCTCGATAAAGATAGCGTCCTCAGAATGGGGACGCGAATTATGGAAGCCCCCGCGGTGAGCGAGCAACTAAAGGCGCCCGTCATACTGGACGGAGCGCACGCCTATACGCGTCTATTGATAAGGCATTATCACGAGTCGCGGCAACACGCAAGTACAGAGCGGACACTCAGCGAACTCAGACAACAGTTCTTTATAACACGATTACGGACAAATATAAGGAAAATTATATACGAGTGCCGCTACTGTCGAATACAGAAGGCCCGCCCGCAGCCTCCGCTCATGGGACAGCTGCCTGCCGGCCGACTCGATCATCACGTAAGGCCTTTTACCCACTGTGGGGTGGACATGTTCGGGCCCGTATACGTAACTATCGGAAGACGCCGGGAGAAACGATACGGGGCCCTGTTTACGTGCATGGTTACGAGGGCCGTGCATATTGAAATTACACCGTCGTTGAGTACTGACTCGACGGTGCAGGCCCTCAGAAGGATGGCGGCCCGCAGAGGACATCCGACAACGCTCTACTCGGACAACGGGACGAACTTCAGAGGCGCAGACAAAGAGATGGCGGCCGCCATGAAGGAACTAGCCCACGATCCCGAACTACAGAACGAGGCGACAAGGAGAGGGATCAAATGGGTGTTCAACCCGCCATCGGCGCCACACATGGGGGAGCCTGGGAACGGCTCGTCCGGTCGATAAAGGGGGCGCTTATGGTGATTCTAAAGGAACAAGCCCCCCGAGAGGAAACGCTAATGACAGCGATAGCGGAGGCCGAGTACACAGTAAACACTCGGCCCCTAACCCACGTCTCGCTTGATAGCCGAGACGACGCTCCGCTGACTCCGATGCACTTTCTCATCGGGTCGAGCGGGGCCCAGCCGCATCTGGCCGATTACAGAGACGCGCCGCCCGAACTGTGCCTCAGAAAACAATGGCGGGTGGCGCAGAAACTAGCCGACGCATTTTGGAAAAGATGGATGAGGGAATATCTCCCGACGTTGGCACAGCGACGGAAGTGGCAACAGGCCGCCACACCGATCATGGTCGATGACCTGGTCATAATAACGGACGCCGCCCTCCCGCGGAATGAATGGCCGCGGGGACGCGTCATAGCAGTCACACCAGGGAAGGATGGACAAGTCAGGAGCGCCCGGGTCCAGACAGCCACCGGAACCTACACACGACCCGCCGTCAAGCTCGCCGTGTTGCAAATCAAGGACGACGTCGGCGCAGAGATGCCTCCTCGGCAGGGGGGAGTGTTGCCGACGTAAAAGTACATGCACCAACTTGGCGGCCCTTCCTGGGGTTTTAATGTAGCATAGGAGGCTTCAGTATGTGTAAGCGATCTACCACCTCCTCAATAAAGACTAGTATTTGTCACTTTCGGGGGTGGTGATCGCCATACTGAAGCCCACATATAGATTAGAAGTCATGAAAATATTTGTATGCCCATAATGTGTTTTTATGTTGTTCTGTATAAGTGTTGATCGCCGCGCGGTCGGCGGGGAACTGCGGCCGGTAGCGGGAGGGTGGGGACCTTATACGTGGCGCGAGAGAGACCGATAGAGCCGGCAAATGTGCTCGCTATCTCTCTCGCCGCGTGATTGGTCAACCTAGCACCGCCCGCTATTGGCCTAGCCCACCGCCGCACGGCAAAATGTTGTATATATAGCCCCGCCGGGGAAAAATAAAGTCAGTCATCTCACCACACTACTAAGGCTTTCTACTCTCCACTTCACCTCCCTACCTCGCTTCAAACCGGACCTCATCGCCACCTGGATTCGAACACCGCTACCCCCCTGGACTTGGAACTCGGATACTCTTTGGATTGGATTTTGGACCCCGGATAATTTGGACCCTTGGATACTTCCCCGGAACACACCCGCCGTTCCCACCGACGGAGAGATACCGGCCCTACAACCCGGTTGCCTGACTCAGGATTGCGGCCGCCAGCGCTACTCGCTAGCGACCCCGCAAGGGATCTCTAGGCGACGATACCTCCCCGGAGCTTATCGTTCGTCGGCCGAGGCCCGCCTACGCCCGGCCACTCTGCGTTTGACACCAGCACCTATAGAAATACAGTTCTTGTGACGGGCGCGATTGCTACGGACGAAGCAGTGATCCGCCGCGTCTGTTACATTGATATTGAAAAAGTTATATAAAGGCTTTTTTTTCAGGTTTGAAAAAAATTAATATATGTAACTAACCCAAGTATCAAATGGGATACTTTTGTACTTATCAAGTCATATTTGATCATATTTGATATACTAGTAAGTAAGTTTAAGTTATTCTGTAAATTTACCATCTAAACAAATAAAAGAAATAAATAAATACAGCAACAATACTACCACATTAAAAAGTCTAAGACAAACGTAGGACAGTCAAAAATACTATACAATGGACTTTAACTCTACAATGACTTACCTTACAACTTGAAAAATTACACTGGAGACAAATTTAAAATGTACCTGGAAAAGCACATAATAATACAAATATAATCCTAGGGGTTTTTAAAAATAATAAACAAATAAAAAACTTTAAACTTTTTTAGGTAAAACTAGCCCTAACTTACATACATATATGGATAATCGGATAGATATAATTTATTTTCACCGATTTTACCTGTTCTATTTTCATTCTTGTTTGATTTATTTCTTCGTCAGATTCTTTCAGTTGTCTTTTAATCGCCTCATTTTCATTCGTAAGTCTATCGATTTTCTCTTTGTTTTCTTTTTCTTCATTAGACGCCCAGAAGACATTCTGTAAGTCAGCGCTTGTATTGTAATGACAATAAATTAAGCATTTTCAACATCTAATAATGGTATGGAAAAAAGAGAGTCAATAAGGAAAAAAAGAAAAGAAAGGAAGAAGTGTTAATTTTTTCATGTTTGCTTATTCAAGCATGTGGACATTACCAGATTTCTCCCCTGCAAGCTAGTACTCTTAACTCTTCACATGTCAATACAGTGTTCCTAAGGGTGTATACTTATAGGCACCTTAAGTTTCACTGAATACGGCCAAAATATTGTTACTGATAGTTTCCCAGGATGACAGAAGCCCGCAGATGTGAAGAAGAGGCAACTAGGCTTAAGTAATCAAGTGCTTTAAAGGCGTAGAAGAGATCACATGCTCAAATTTCTAGACATTTTAAATAACATTATCTTGATGTTAATCAGTTGGAGCAAGGTCCGGCGAGTATGCTGGGTGAGGGAGAGTCTACAATTTCAGCACTTGCAGCTTAGCTATCTGCCGTGAAATGTGCTGCCAGGTGTTGTCGTGAAGCAGCAGTGGCGATAAGCGATTGACCAGCTTCGGTTGTTTTATTATGAGCTTCTCCATTATTGTGTGCAATTCTTGACAATATGCATCTGCAGTTACAGTTGAGCCAGATCGTATGAAAAGAAAAATACCTAATATCTATTTTGTAACAAATTTTAATATATTTTTGTTGTTATAATAAATTTTTATCCTTGTCGCCAATTGTAATAACTTGATGGTAGCCGAAGAAAATATGGTTTTAGTTTTAAGTTTTAATTTTTTCTTCAATATAGGTAAAATTTATACGCTTGTAGAGAGTCAATATATAAATAAATAAACAAAACAACACAAGGAGATAGTCAGTTTTCAATAAATAATTACACATTCCAAAAATAATCAAAAAACTAACACAAATAAAATAATACTATTTGTTCCATATACACCGCAAGACAAATAAATTTACGAGTTCTCAAAAAAAACTAAAATTGACATATAATGAATTATTCTTGATATTTAATTAGTTTTTTTTATATTGTTTGACATATGTGATGACTACTCGTTATTTCAAGGTTAAAATAAAAAATCTTACTCATGAATTGTACTTAGAAATTGCCATTATATATCAGGTATCAGATTACCCGAACCTTAGAGACCCATAACGGTTCATTTATGGTCGAGTGTTTGTGATGGAATAATAAAAGACATGTTATTTTTTAATTCATATTTAAGAAGTAGGTTCTTATCGCTTTATTTTAAATTAAAGTATTTTACATTTAAACATATTTATAACATTTAAAAATATTTAGTACTTAGTGAATTCACCTTTATTTTTTATAACATGTAAAATTCTATTATTTAGAGAAGCGTAAAGCGAATCTAAAATTTCTGATGTTATTTCTTGTTCTCAAACTTGAATTAAGTTTTTTTTTAATTCCTCAATGTTTTTTGATTTTTTTTTCCCGACTTTTTTTTTCATAATCGCCCATAAATTTTCTATCGGGTTCAAATCAGGGCTATTCCCGGGCCACGTCAACGATTTTAAGCCAAT
The DNA here is from genome assembly GCF_059751315.1 of Micrasema longulum. Classification (NCBI taxonomy): domain Eukaryota; kingdom Metazoa; phylum Arthropoda; class Insecta; order Trichoptera; family Brachycentridae; genus Micrasema; species Micrasema longulum. The sequence goes on along the minus strand of NW_028277595.1, from coordinate 241,784 downwards.
TTTCTCCTTGAATTCATTGATCTATAAAAAAACAATAAATTATTTATCATGTGGTCACAAAATGCATTTAAAAATATATATATTTGTACTCACAGTGCGGGCTCTATGGCACGGCGCAGAATCGTCCTGAAAAATTGGGTCCGCGGTATAATGCGTAATGTCCTCGATTGTTGGAATAATATGTTTTTTTAACACTTTTTTGTACTGAATGGCATTCATCGTACCCTGTACAAAATTTAGAGGTCCTAAACCGTATGCTGTCATGCACCCCCAAATCATCACGTAGGGTGAATGTTTAACGGTTCGAGTGACGCACGACGGATGATATCTTTCCCCACGTTTTCGTCGAACTATCTTTCTGCCGTCTGGACCAAAAAGGTTGAATTTTGATTCATCAGAGAAAACAACATTTTGCCAATCCTCCAAGGTCCAATTCTGGTGCTCTTTCGCCCAATCCAGTCTAGCCTTCTTCATTTTGTCCGTGAGTAATGGTTTCTTTGCGGGACTCCGTGCTTGGAAACCATGCTCCAACAGCCGCCTGGACACTGTTTTTACTGAAAATGTTGATGTGCTGGTAGACTGCACCTCTGCGTGTATTTCAGGTGCCGTTAAAAATCGATCGCGCATAACAATTTTTTTTATTAAGCGATCATCTCGGGCAGATGTCACGCGCCCCCGTCCGCTTCCTTTTTTCCGTTCTATGGATCCAGTTTCTTGGATTTTTTTTAATAAAAACCTCACTGCACCTTCTGAATACCCAACTCGACGAGATATTTCACAATTAGATATGTTTTCTTGCGACAATGTGATTATTTTGGATTTTATCGCAATCGACATTTGCTTTGCACTTTCCATGATTGTTGTGTTATGTTCACTCAAACGCGGGTAAAACAAGACTGTTGAGACATTTTAAAATGTAAATATTGTAGAAAGGTGACACATAGTGTCCTTAATTTATTAAACAAAAGAAAGAGGTATCGATAAAGGATTTCTTAGAAAAAGGGTTCAGTAAAGTCAAGGGGCGCGGTAGCAGGTAAACTCGTAATTTTTTTTGTCTTGCGGTGTACTGCTATCTTCTGTGTTAAGTCCACAATAGGCCTTTTTTTGAAGTACGCTTTTAATGAAAATTTTGAATTTATTGTCAGTCTTAATTAAGACATTGGCGGGTATTCTATTGAAGAAGCGTACGCAGTGCCCCACAAACTTACTTAGCTTCAATTTCAGGATTACCAATTTGCCTTTATTTCTAGTATTATGATTATGATTGTCGCTTTTTTTTGAAAGAGAGATATATTTTTACGCACATACATAATATTATCATAAATATACTGACTGTAAACAGTCAAAATTTTTATTTCTTTAAAAATATTTCTTAAAGAATCGCAAAAATTGAAGTTATAAATTGTACAGATAGAGTTTAAAATAAAGAAATACGTTCTCTAGCAGCGCTGAAATTGAGGGCCTTACTAATGATTACTTTCAACCTTCTGCCGATCAAAACGTTCCACATGGCTCTGCCCACTTTTACGTCATGACTGGCACCGCAGCGACATCTCTTAAGCAGTGAGTGTCATAACTTCACTCCACTTTTTATAATGTTTTCTGTTGAAATTCATAGCATATCTGGTAACTAATATTTCCTAACGGTTTGTCAGTAGATACTAAGAAAAATGTATTTTTTGTCAACTAGTCAACTTAACATTTTTGTCTTAAAACTATAATATTGTAGCTTAGTTCTTCAACAGAAACGGGTCAAAATATAGAAATCGTAATACGTACCAGAGTTTCGCCCTGGTACAATCATATTATTAGGTTATGATATTATTACATTGAGCTTGAAAATAGTTGATCATTTGGAAATATAACATAGCTGTTAGAATATGCCAATATGCTTTTTTTTTATTTCTTTAGCAATAGAAATTGAGTTTTAGAGCATACTGTTTTACACATACTATTACATTAACTCTGACCAGCATTCTATCTTTTACACATTCTACTTACTATTTTAAATTTGAGCATACATAGATTTAACCCTTTCCCTACTGTACTAAAAAAATCCACCTGTTCCGTGCTGTACAGTACACATACAAAAATGAGGAATTTAAAATGGAGCATTCTTAAGCAATTGCTTTAACTAACTATATTTGAATTCAAAGGTTATAAATAATATTTAAAATCTATTTGTTTAAAAAAATCAAATCAAAAAATCATTTGCTAACGCTCACAGCGCGACCAAACAGCAGAGCTCCCTTAGCAACTGGTGTACGGTAGCAGTGGTACAGGTTGGTCTGAAAATGTTTCTTCTCGCTCGTGAAAATATTTATTGGGTGGAACGTAAAGGATGTTTGAGACAATAGTATATTTGGTACTCATTTACTTCATTGCTGCGACAATGAGACACATTGGTAAGCTTTTAATGGTATCGGTGATTTATCTGCAATTTTGATAAAATACTTTTTCTGTGGCCAATAAGTACTTATTATTCAATAATTCATTATTTTTACCAAAACATAAATGCATAACAAAGGAGCACATAAAATCTTAACTCTGATAGTTAAAAGTAAAAAATAAACAATAATAATTCATGTGTACTTGCTACACATTACACGGAAGGGAGAGTAAAGGCTTAAAGTGATTAATTTGTGTGTAGTGCACTAAATATATTTCTATATATTTTTTAAAAATATGAATAACTTTTGACTTACAAGCAAAGTATCATTCAATTCAATCTGTCTGTCTCTAATTGAAAGGCCATCTTCATATGCTTCTTTTATTTTGATCAACAACGGTTTAAATGTGGATATATCATTTAATAAATTTGTAAAAGCTTCTCTGTATACCTAAAAACAAAACAATATTCAATAATGTACTTTGCGTCAATTGTTGTCACAAAAGCTGTGAATAAAATAACAATGAATACATGTAATCAAAAACATTTAAGAAGAACCATTTTCTGAAGAAATTTAAATTTCACATGAAGGTTTTCAATGTATGATTTTTACGATTTTGGAATACGTTTTACTTAGTACCAATGCCTAATACCGTTTTGTGTAACTTTTGGTAATGAAGCATCATCAGAAAAGATGGTTTACAACAGATTTCTGTCTGGGCTGCGGCCCTATCATACCCTTCCTACCATACCGCACATTATGGTGCATCGATAAACCAAATGCACTGCTTTTTAATCATCTGTTACATGAAGCTGAGGTGATAGGTTTCATGCCTCAAGTGCCAGGCCATGGAAAGTGAAATATTGCAGTGTAGAACCATAAATGCACAATATAATATTATAATACCTGTAGAATCTGATCTATGTAATCTTGGCGCTTTCTAAATAATTCTTTTGTGCCCTTATTAGCAGATGGAAGATTGAGGTTGATATGTCTCTCAATGTCGGCAACAAATTTTGGAGTATTTTTGTACGATGCATTTTTCACCTGCAAAATATAAAACAATTAAGAAATTAACAATGATAAAAACCTTGACAAATGAAGATGTTTTCCCTTTTAACAGTACATTGCGCATTTTTATAGTTGTTGGTTTCATAAAATTTGATTTGATATTGTTCAGTCTGTAAACTAAAGTTGGATTGGCATGAATTTTGTATCAAGTGCAATCTACATAAAAAGTAGATATTATGTATGTATTTAGTATGATAAAATATAAGGGTACTTAGTTCCATGGTAATTATCAGTAAATTTTTTGATATCAGGTAAGTAATTGAACCTTGTTTCCATATATGTATATTATGTGGTGCTTTCAGAAGTATGGCAGATAAATATTGATTATTTTATAAAATTTCATTTTTTATGAGAAAATTATAGAATACAATAGTAAATTATATTATGAAAACAGGTTTTTTTCTGATATTTAGGTTTTTTGTATTCGGGTATGCAGATACTAGAAATTAGTTTTTGAAGGATTTTATCAAATTGATAGATATCTCAATAAAGTTGGAGAACCATTAGAGAAGAAAATCAATAGATGGAAGAATTGATGTTTAAAAAATGTGCAGAAAGGTAATATTTATACAATTTTACAAAGTTAAATAAAATGGCGTCCTATGTGGAGTAGGACGCCATTTTGTCGGCTTTGTGGTGTAATGGTCAGCGCGTTTGTCTATAACAAAAATGATCAAGAAACGCTGCGATTGGTATGCCAATGCAGTGCCCTATGCGCCATTAGGTGCGGAAAGGGAATGATGATGTGGAGTAGATATTTATTTAAATTACAATAATAAATTTAATGAGTTCATCGACTTTTCAAATTTTCGAAAAATATTGTAGTTCTCTTCGTCTGCATTTTTGAATTATGAACTACTCAAACATTACAAAATCTCACCAGATATATTTATATTTATTGACGAGCATAAAATCATATGGAATCTAATATTTCTATTTTGAATCCTATCTATTTTTTCAACTATTATTGCACAATCAAGAACCTATTTTTAAACTGGTAACTGCATTCAAATGTTGCCATCTAACTAAATATCTAATGACATCTATCGGAAAAAATATGATTCAGTTTTGTGACGTCAAGAAGTGGAGGGGGTTGCTAGATTAGAAATGGCTGCTGTGAGTAGTGGACGGGAAGCTATGGATTCCCAAAATGAATTGCAAAGTGAATCTGTTGATCGTTTAAAAATGTTATATCCTTATGTGAACGAAGAAGAATCTCCTTTACCGCGATCCTGGAGTACAAAGGACAAATACAACTATATTGGACTGTCTCAAAATAATCTCCGTGTTCACTACAAAGGTAAGAACTTTCAAGGTTTTGTTTATGGATTTCAAAGAACGGGAGAGTGGCTCTCTACTTTTAATTTAATTATTAGATGTCTTTAGAACTTCGTTGCGTTATTAGTATGTTAATATGCGTGAATCATCGTTCGGTTGTGGAAAATTATAGCAGTCATGTCATCGACCGTGTCAGTCGAACAACGATGCGAGATGTCTGCAAAACGCAAACAAAGAAATCAGCTGATCGCTCCGTTCTGACATGACGGAAAACAACTAAATCTTGTTCATCGTTAAGCTTTTAATGAACGTTTTAAAGCAGCCTTGTGCAATAAATACGATGTAAAGTAAATATCAGTATGTTAACACTATCTGTCAGTTCATACATACGTGTTATTTACAGAGGCTCGCGAGGAAACTATTATGCGCTGACTTCAACCAAACATGCTACAAATACGATAATAAATTAAGTGTATTTTGCGACTTGCGACATTATCACGTCCTTAAGAAACAATGCGTAAAATTCTTTGTTTCGTATGCATACATTACGTTCATGATATTATGCATAGTTCACAATATCGTTTGCATTTAATAGGAATTTGCTAACTTTCAAATGTTAAATGATTCCCAGTATCAATTTCTATACGTTGTGTGTATCGAAGTTCTTATACCTACCTATGTTCGTAATCTGTATACGTAGTTTGCAGTCCATGTTTTTAATTTGCACATGGGATTCTTTTATCAATATTATTATCATTATATAATCGTGAGCGTGGCCTTTCGTGTAACCATTTAATAAAATTGATAAAGATTAGGCTAATATGAAGGTGCACTAATATATCAATTACCTTTAGAACAATATGAACAGGTTCTTTGACCTTTGAAAAAAATATCGTGACTTATATGTGTGAATAATTATTGTTCCTGCGTTAATTTGACAATACCAAATAATCCTTTGTGCAAGTACTTAGTATTTAAAACATTTTTCAATTTCTTAATTTCAATTTTTTTTATTTGTCCAATTTCGTGTTCATACTTCGATGTTGTAACGCAATGCTAACCTATTTGATAAATTCGTTGTCCATTTACACATGAATGGTAAAATATATCCTCCATCAGTACGTACGTGTTTTATAATAATATTAATCCTATTTTTTTACACAGGAAATGGGAGTATATTCTGACTACAAACTACAAAATTAGGCGTTTTGACAAGATGGTATTTCAATTATTTTTGTATCAAATTTGGTTACGGATACGCTGTCGTTTCGCTAGCATTTTGCGATCGTTGTTAAAATTAGACGAGTTCTAAAATAGCGTTTCTAAACAAAACACAAAACATTGCGTACCGATACATCTGTCTATTTGTCATGTTGGTTGCCTGTATCAGCTGGGATCAGTGCGGCCGCCATTTTTGTTTTTATTTTTTACACCCTAGTGGCGAAAACTAGAACTGTAACTATGTTCAAATTGAAAAAGCGTTCGTAGAAAATGTAAATAAACTTTGGAGGGATATTTAAATATCATAATTATTCATAATGGTTGATGCATTTTTGGCGGTTTTTTTCGCGTGCATAATTAAACTTAATTTATCATAGACTTCTACTAGGAGGTTGCATTGTTTTTTCATTAGAAAAAATGTATTTTGTCTTTTATCATTCTGGAATATCCGACTAAATTCTACAAAGTATTTTTTTATATTTTTGAACATAAATACGGAAAATATAATTTTCCAAGATTGAAAAATTGATGTATCTTCGCTTTAGTTCATTTTGAACGAAATCTAATTGAGCGCGCAGAAGTTCTGAGAAAGCCTTTATTTATAAAATTCAAATGAAAAATATACACAAAATATTATCAAATATTTGTAGATAACCACTTTCGGACTTTTCTATGTCTGCCGGTTTCGAGACGTACCCGTCTCTTCGTCAGGACACAAATTAAACCAACATGCATAACCCACTATACTCCTTCACCATAGTTGCACAAAAATATAAAACCAACACGAAATGCATTTTAATAAGCACATGCACCGATTAGGACAAACATGCACTGACTAAATTATGAAAATATTCAATGTTGTTCGATAAATAGAGGGGATGGTGGGAGGGGGTAAGCTTAAAAGTTTTAGGATGACCATTACAGTGGAACATCGTATAAAGGACTATATTGAAAGGTTGTTGTTGATTATTGATCAAAGGAACGTTATTTTTTAAAGCTTTCCTAATGTAAAAAATATTTCCATAGTATTTGATAACATTCATTTAGTAAAATATTTGATACATAAAGTTAATGCTTTAAATATTAATAATATAGAAAAATATATATTTTCAAAAATGTTTAATGAATTTTTTAACGAATTTTGTCTTAAGATTTCCTATTGCCTATTTCGTAAAAAAAAACTTTAAAGATCTATTTCTGCAGATTTGTGTTTAGGTCTGTTGGACAAAAACGAACTGAAGCGACGATATGATTGTATACACTAGATGCAGCAATAACCACCCGTCTTGTGTTCCATTCAACTTAAGTTCCGGAACTTGACTTGTAGTCAGTAAATGTGAAGCAGTGTAAAAATTCGCGACTTCAAAGTTTTGCTTTGAATTCACAGTAAACAGTTAGTCTTTTTTACTCTTTCACGCAAACATAATTTCAAACTATCGTTCTATGAAGCATCATCTTTATTTAATTATACCTCAGTGGTCTAATTATTTTTGTTAATTCTAATTGTTTTGTTTTTCAGTATTTACTTAATGACATAACAAGAGCATCCTTCGAAAACAGTATTTTGAGTTTGTCCAAATGTCTGTAGACAAATACTGGATATCTCCCCCTTATTAAAATATTACAACAGAGATGGAGAACAATTAAGAAATTTACAGCGCTTATGACCTATCGTTGGTCTAGGCAACTGAAATATTAAGTTCTCTTTAACTTCACAAAAATTAACAGACCGGAGAATTGAAGAAATGCGGATGTTCAAACATAGGCAGAATGGTGAATGTTACACAGTGTGTAAAGTGGCCACTTAAACCAGCCAATGACAGGTCATAAGCCCTTAAATGCCTAGAATTCCATATCTCCTTCTCTTAATTGATCTTAATCTCTATTATAATACTTTAATATCCTTCGAACTTAAATAATTCTTTGGCCCCTTATTGATTTTTAAAATTTAATTCGACACTTTTTGGTGCTGACGTTAGAAATTTAAAACACTTTTTTTATATTGGTCTCGGGTTCGATTCCCGACATGGTTGAGACGAAATATTTATTCAAAATGATGTTTTAACATTAGAATATTTCATAGTCCCTGGACTGGTACCTGAAGCGTGAGACTGATCATCTTACGTTCATGTAACAAAAATGATCAAAATATGCTGCGATTGGTGTACTAATGCAGTGCCCTATGCACCATTAGGTGCTGAAAGGTAGTTATTATATTTATTTTATTTCCTGGTATAAAAAAACACAATTAAATCATAAATAGGTTTAATTTCATTTTATTTTATCCAAGATTTTATTATCTACATTTATCGGAATAATATTATAATTTTCTGTGTCCGGGCGGATCAAGAATACAGTTCTGAGTGCGAAATAGAACCCGAACACTAACAGTCTTTTCGACTCGATGGCTACTCTCAGATAAAAAAAGTCCGCCATGTAGTGTAGCGGCTGGCAAGATCACCTATCATCAGTGATTGTTTACCATACAAGAGGTCTTGGGCTTGATTCCCGGCATGATTGCCGTGAAATATTTACTTAAAGATGTGTTTTTACACTAGAATATTTCATGGTCCTGGACTAGCACCTGAAGCGTAAGACTGATCATCTATGTTAATAGATGAAAATGCTTTTAACCTGAGAACTATGGTCGCGGATTTTCATTCAATTATATTTATTTTATTTATTGTAGAATACAGCACATCTGCAAATTACACTGTATATATTTATATTTCTTTATTTATTTATACTTTGACATTGTTTGTATTCTTTTTTTTTATACAGAATAATGTTCCCTCACTGGGGTGTCCCGTGCCGAGGGAAACATTTTACAAAATGTGAAACATGCCTAAGATTAGCTATTTAACAAAGTTAATATAATAATAACATTTAAAAAAAACGTAATTAATCTAATTAACCTAATTATAATTAACATAATAAACAATAAAAAACTAAAATATTCATAAACAGTGCACACATTTTACCTATTTGGCTTGATCCACTCATCGATCCGTGCGCAACCCACCTCCACTACTCATTCCTTATAGCAATTTTATATTGTGAGAACTTACTAATTGTCTTACTAATATGATTAATATTTACAAAAATATGTTTTAAAAAACTTCACAATAGATTAATAAGGCAGGTACAACAATACGTTCATTGAAACTAAAGCAAAGACAACTGTAACATTTGTCTGAAATAAAACAGCAACAAATTGAAGAAGTAAAATATCTACAAGCATATGAATAACGAAATCACTAATACAAATTATGATGCATAGTAAATGACCGTTTACACGTAGACAATACAATATGGTTTCGTTTCTGGACTCGACCAGTGTCCACGTGTAAACAGCAATTTGCACGACAAACCATTGTCCCGAGACATCGCCACCGAGATAGACGTGTGGGCCTTTTCCGCGGAACAATGACTACCTCCACCGTCGCGCTAGGCCAACGTGTCGCTCCCAAAAATAATTCTGCCAAAGATGGCGACAGAAAACAACCATTTTATTATTTAGTTCGTCCTTAAAAATTTCTATACATCTCGAGGTAAAATGAATAATATTTTTCGTGAATTCGCTCGTAATGAACGCCGTCGTGTTTCATTTTCGCAGCGCTCACGTGTGAACAGCGTTCTGTTCACGGAGCTGAGACACGACAATACTGTCATATCTATCGTATTGCCCACATGTAAACGGCCCTTTAGGGAGGAATATATCTGTAGCTCAGAGGCAGACGGATGCAAATCCAAACGTCAAATGTTCAACCAAAGCCTAAAGAATCTACTTTCTCTAAGTGATTTCTAATCATTTAGAGCATTCATTTGTATTTTCAGTTTATTAATACATTGGTTCTTTTTTTATATATTTATTTAAATCTTAAAGTAGGGCACACATATCATACATATTGTTATGTGTGTTCTAATAATAACATTGCAAATATATTTAATTTACAAATTGTTTATCACATATTTATGTCTTGACCATTATTTTAAATTTTGATATGTTTTTTTCTTCATAAATATTTTTTTCCATTTCGTAATACTTTTTAATTGCTTTAAATAAAATTGAATTTTGTGACTTTGCCTTTTTCCTAAATGGAAGTCTAATTTTGTTCTTTTCTCTAGTATTGTGATCGTGTTCATGCTGGTTCCGATCAATTTTTTTCCAAATTTTTTTTTTTTATTAGAGTTTATAATTTTATGAACAAATATCATTGTATTGTAAAATATTCTTTGTTTAGATGTTAATAATTTCATTTCATTTACCATCGACTTTACCCTCGTATATCTGTTTTTTTTCAAAATGATTCTAAAGGCTTTATTTTGTAATACAGTTAGTTTATCTATGTTTTCTTTGTTTGATAAAAATAAAATGCTACTACAGAGTTAACGTGTGGTTAAATAATTGCTTTGTAAATAGTTTTGCAAGAGTCCTTATCAATAAATCTTCTGATCCTTCCCAAAATTGATATATTTTTTTTTTTGCAATCTTATTTATTACCATCTTAGCGTTTTGGTGAAATGTAAGTTTTGAATCCAACATTACACCTAAATATTTAATTTCAGTGACTTCATTAAGTTTTTCATTTTCTATTACAATTAATGGTGTAATTTCTATTTTTTTGTTTCCTATATTCATATATTTTGTTTTGTTAACATTTAATTTTAATTATTAATTTTTAGCCACAGTGATACACTATTAAGATCATGATTTAGTCTGTCCATAATTGTTTTATAATTTTCTCCCGATATATATATTGAGGCATCGTCTGCAAAGAGTCTTATTTCATTATAAGACTTACATATCTTCAAAATCAATGAACATTATCATAAACTGGACACGAAAATCGAATTGTCATTACATCAAATTCTATATTTGCATCCGTCTGTCTCTGGGTTACAGATATAATGTATTCTTGCGAAGTATAAAATAAATAAACGTAACAAAAATGATCACGCTGCCCTGCTGTTGGCGTACCAGTTCAGTGCCCTATGCACAGTTTGGTACGAAAAGATAATCTAATATAATAATGATGAGTATATAACCAACCCACTCAAATATTAACGGTACAGTATTGTACGATCCTGTGTATGTAAAGAAAACAAATACACTCTTGTTTCAATATTGAATTTCAAAATGAAAACATAGCTTTTCTCTTTGTTATTATAATGTTATGGTTTCGTGTTTCTAAAACCAAAATATCATAACGGGCACGTGATATTAACTGTGTTTGTGTAAAAGCTTTAAAAAAGATTAATAAAAAATCATGTACATATTTTATTCCAAAATATATTCTTATTTATGTCATAATCTGTGCTTCAATAACAAAGGACGCGTTTTTTAAATATTTATTTATTTTTAATTTAAACTATCACCATCACGCCGTTCCCCGTAGGGGTAGGCAGAGAAGATGGACCGCCACACACGTCTATCCGTCAGGATACATGCCTTTCGTTTGTGTCTGCCTTTGACGTGACCAGATTTGAGATTTTGATTTATCCGGTCATGTCGCTTCTTTCTTGGTCGTCTACGTCCTACGTTATTTAATAATTTAACTTTTTGTACATAATGTAAATTTAACATTGGCGGGCTTATTGCCAAATGGCAATTTCTTCCAGCCAACCAATAAAATAAAAGTTTTTTATAATTTCAGTTACAAAACATATTCAATACAAAATAAAAATTTAAAAAAGCTAGAGATATCAATAAATAGAAATAAGTGTATTTGTATTGAAATTACCTCAAATTAATACTATTACTCGACCATTCATACTAGCCATTTATCTTACTTTCCTTCATTCATCCTCCACCACTCCTCATTAATTTCTTTCAAAATTAAATAAAACAACAAAAAAACTACCCTTAGTACCACCATCACGCCACTGCCCCATAGGGGTAGGCAGAGAAAATGGACCGCCACACATGTCTACTCTGACATATGTTCCTAGCTTCTTTCACATTCACACAGCTTGTCATACATGCCTTTCCTTTGTGTCTGCTTTTGACGTGACCAGACTTGAGATTTTGATTTATCCGATCATGCCAAATTTTTCTTGGTCACCCACGTCCTACGTTACCATTCATTCTAGCCATATATCCTACTTTTCTTCATTATCCTCCACCAATTCTCAGTAATTTCATTTTCCTTCGCACTATCTCCTTGTTTTGTCCATGTTTCTTTTATTATATTCTTTTATTTTAATTTATACTATATTAGTTTTTTATATGGTTTAAACCGTCGTCGCATTATTTGAGTGTAATTAAGTGAATTTATGTTATTGGATGGCAGGCCTTACTATTTTTATGTATACATTTTTTATCGTTTTTATTGATCTGTTTTACCATCCTTTCGTTCTGATTGTCCGACCATCTTAGTGGCCCTTTTTTAATCTTATCAATTACACCTACCTCAGATTTACGCTCTCGCCTGATTCCACCATTCGCAACCTTGTCACACATTGATTTTCCACACATTCGTCTAAGCGACCGCATTTTGACTCCATTCAATCTGCTTTCGTCCTTCCTCTGCCAGTTCCATGTTTCACTTCCATACATGAGTGTTGGGACTAAAACCCCGCTGTGCACTGCCAGTCTTGATTCAATTTAGCAGTAATTCATAATTTTAAAAAACTCATTTATATTGTTTTGTCCCAGGATTCCACCATTGTTACGCGTGAACAGCAATTTGTAGGAAAAAACATTGTTCCGAGACATTGCCACGGAGATAGATGGGCAGGCTATCTCCGCGGAACAGTGATTACCGCTACCACTGCGCGCGGCCGCATTGTCCTCGTGTGAACGTGCACAGGACCTTGTGACAATAGCGATTCGCTCAACGTAAACATGTCGCTCCCGCACATGTTTTCTGCCGATGATGGCGGAAATTTTCGTATTGTCCCACCGTTCTGTCCTGCGCGGTCGAGGATGTTCCCGGAGCTGGGACAAGACAATATTGTAATATCTGTTGTATTGTCTACATGCAAACAATACTTAAAGTCAAATTATGTTAAGTAGTTAGTATAGTCATCATCATCATTCCCTTTCCGCATCTAATGGTACAAAGGGCACTGCATTGGTACACCAATCGCAACTTATCTTGATCATTGTTGTTACATGAACGTAAGATGATCAGTCTTACGCTTCAGGTGCCAGTCCGACGACTATGAAACATTGTAGTGTGAAAACACCCTTTTAAATAAATATTTCATATCAACCATGCCGGGAATCGATTCCAAAACTTCTTGCATGGTATGCAAACGCGCTGACCATTACGCCATGAAACTGTCATTTTTTAAAACTTTATTTATCAAAAGAAAACAACAACGAAAAAACAATATGTATTTACAAATAAACCAAAATTAAAGGCAAATTATAGTTTTCTATACAAAAGTAAATACAATGCAAAAAATAAGGAAAAAAGCGTACCCATGAAAATCCACTCCGTATAATTCCACTTGTAAAAAATGTTTAGTATAGTCATTATGATATAATTTTTCAATGTTGATTTTAAACTTGTTTCCGATATAATTGTGTACAGTGTGTCAAATGACCACTTAATTCCTAGGCTTCCGTAATATATGCAATTGGTAGTGAATGAGCGAAACTGGAGAAATAGACGTGTCTCTTTATTTTATTTATTTATTTTTATTTATTCATATAAAGATACGTGCTACATAAAAATAATATTGTATCCCTAAACTCTATGATGCCAAGAGTCTAAACGAGAGTTTGGAGTTTATACAGTTGCTAGAAAGGGCGGGCGCTTACTTTGTATCCTCGTTAGAAAAATGTATTCCTTCAAAAAAAAATTCGAATAAGTAAATTAGTTCTCTATGGATCTAGTAAGATATACATATTAGGTACAGTCTCATTATCACACAAGGTCAGCGTTTCATTATTCAATATCATAATTCAAGCTACGATCTATAAATTAATAAATGGACGGTGTTGTGCAATAGTCAGCCAAGTACTCGGTCGTCGCGCGTGGTGCCAACTATACTCTATCCAACCATTTATTTAACTTTTGACAGCTCGATTATGTATCGATTAAGGATGTCTTAATGCGTTACCGAATCGATTTCTCATAAAAATCGACTTTATTTATGAAAAAGTTTTAATCTCAACATTTTGTAGTTTATAAACATACCCAGACGTTTAAAGCAGAGTTTATATTACGAAATCGCTGTAGTAAACTTTTTTTTTTAAAGTCTTCATTCAATAAAAAATATTGCAAAAAATACATCATTTCTTTACAAAAAAAACTTTAAATACAGTCTCGATAAATTCCTTAATTGGAGTTTGTCATTTGGGTGCAGGAGCTACAGAAAACCCAAATATGCATAGGACTATTTTATTGTCGTAATGTAAATTGAGAAATTTTGTGTCGCGACACTGTCAGTTTGTCGGCGACAATAATAAATGACAGCGACCACGGCGCCATTGAAATTCAATATATTCTGACGAACTGTCAAATTAGTTTTGGCCATAGACAATCGATAAGTAGTTTTTAATAAATATTTGATATTTTCACAATATTGAATCAGTTAGACATTTATATTTCATGTAAATTAGTCGTATTCATTATTAAGTGAATAAAAATACTGTGGCTTTCGATAGAATTTTTTTTTTTTTATTTCCGGTTTTAATTTAATTCACATTTTACATTTTTTCATGAAAAAAATCAACTTGTATAATCCTCGTTGCATAAGTAGGCTCAATAAACATCGATATCGATAAATATCGGAGCAAAAGAACATGTCGCTTCACTATCGTAATGAAAAAAACATGAAGTATTGCATTTTTCGGTCTATGGTTGCCTGTCAATAATTATGGAACTTTATAGGCGCCCATGTGTCAAAAGTTAAATAAACGCTTGGAAATACTGTAGACGTGGATAAGACGTAAGACCCCGTCGCCGAGAGGACCCGTATCGCTCGATCTGCTGATCACCAAAGTGACCGAATCTTTTGAGTAGTTCAATTGGGCGAATGTATCCTTGGCTCATCTAGGACATCGTATCTCCGCATCTTTTGCATCTTCGTATCATTCTTATCTTTACATCTTTCGTGTCTCTTGTTCGTTTAGTTCTTTTGTTTTCTTGAGCCGTATGTGTACGAGCAGTGAATGAAACAAATATTCTTTATTTTTGGCTAGTTTGACAACATGATTTTCTTTACAGATTTTATTTTATTAACATAAACGGCAAATCTGCCTTTTACAAAAATTTATAATACTAACATATTCGGCTTAATATATATATATTTTTTTTTTAACATAAATTTCCTTATACCCAAGATTTATAAATAAAAATTAAACGTAAAATTTTTACAAGATTTATATTTAATATTGTTCTTTAGATATTGGCGGCCTCCGTTGTGTAGTGGTCAAGACGATTGTCTCACGCACGGAAGGTTCCTGGTGAGAACACGAAAATTTAAAAAAAAGATTTTTCTTAAGCCTGGGTGTTCTGTGATGTAATTCACCGCTGTAATTGGGCCTCCTGGCCTGTTGTGGTGCAATATATATATATATATGTATATATTATAATAATTATTATTATAATAATAATTATTATTATTATGGATAACTTATATAGCGCCATTTTCGTAATATAATACCTCAAGGGCGCTTTACAAAGTGATTATATAAATTAAATTTTAACTTTAACTTTTTAATTTAAGAAAAATAATGTACTTTTTTATACTACTTTTCCACCACATGCTAAGAATTTATTCAAATGATTTAGAGAACAAGTGGGTTTTAAGTTTCTTCCGAAACATCACTTCACTCTCACAGTTTCGGATTTCTGCTGGGAGAGCATTCCATGCCGTAGGGGCTGCGACCGCAAATGCACGTTTGCCGAATTTAGTGCGCTGTTTGCGTAGAGGTATAATAACTTCCTTTCGACGTAGATGTAGCTGATCTAAGCGTTAGACGTCTGTCAGCTAGTTCATCTGGAATGCAGAGTTCCCTTAGATATTCCGGAGCAGAGTTGTGCAGTGACTTATACATAAGCCAACAGAGTTTGTATTCCACCCTCTGTGGAAATCGCAGCCAGTGCAATTCCCGAAGTAGTGGAGTGATATGACCGAATTTAGAGATTCCGAAAATAAGTCTCGCTGCGGCATTCAATACAGCCTGTAGGCGAGTCATTTTATTCATCGGTAGACTTGCGTAGATACCATTACAATAATATTGCATACCTGTAGAAAACAGATACTTATTATTTTATTTACAAAAATAACATTCAATACTATAAGGCATTTTTTACAGAACAAATTAACACAGAAATTATATTTTATACAAGGTTTTTTTTTTTATTTACTTTTACAATTTATGTTTCGTTTATTTATAAAATATAAATATTTTAAACCCCCTTAGCGTGTTTACTTTTTTTAAAGTAAGTTTTTATAATTATTACATGTGAAGGTTTACAATATATTATTAAATAAACAAATGCAAGTAAAAAATAAATATATATATAAATAAAAATTATAAATAATAATCGGCTATAGGCCGATTGATAACTGACCTAATAAGTTATTCCACGATTAGATTGTTATTTTTGATATTGTTTCGTTTGTGTAAATGTATCTTCTTCTGTTTGGATTGTTATTCTTTAATTGCAATATTTTAATCACTAGTTACTTTATATTTTTTATGTTAATTATTATGACTTAACTCACTTAATTCAGCTCGTATCTAATAAACTCTTGGCAATTATGAAATATGAATACCTAAAACTTACATCTCAACCTAAAAAACAAAATAGCATTTTTATCGTGCATATTTTGTAATCAGTGTCAATTAAATTTCAAGTGCCATTCCTTCACCTGCCGGCATCGACACGGTGCGTGGGCGATAAAGAAAAGGAATGCAGCATAGGCATTTAGGTACCTACTATAGATACAGAGCGTATATGTAGATAACTAATCTACCTGGTAACCACAGAGATAAGGACACAATCTCGGTCAATGAATGAACGAATGACACGAAGATACGTTTAGTTCGACGCTCTTTTCGTTCTTTGTGAATTAACTGACCGAAATGTAAAAAACGTATCTCTAGTTCAATGTTTCCGACCTTGTCAGTATGACCGGTTCGTTCGTGAACCACACACCTCTAGTGCCACCTACCAGCAATATATGGAGGCTTTACTGACAGAATGCAATAAGTCATTAAAACAAGTTCGGAGATAATCGCATTTAAAGCTTTGAAAGAGTTATCTTTATTCTTGGCATAGCACTAAATTCTAAATCAATATCTTGCACCTATATTTTAAATATATAAAGACTGTTGACTCAATGCATTCTGTAAGTATAGTCTCGATATTATGTGCTGAAAGAATAATCGAGATGCGTACAAATTTAAAACCCTCCCCACGTATAAATTTATATTTTATATCATGATTGAAAACGATTAATAAAATAAATATAAAACAACGTTGTTTTTAACCACTTCTTTTTTTATTTTTCCTACCGACCGGTTATAAAGCTACACACGCTTCTTTATCAAGGTGTTTACTTGCCTTACGAATTCTATCCTATTTTATTTTTACCGTGATTACCAAGTATTACATTATTGATGCATATGAGTCAAGTGTTTTTGTCACTAAAACACTTGTTTTATATTTATTTTATACCGTTTAAATATGTACCGAAGAAGATAGTGTTTATTTGTAATTGCGGCCCAGGGCCTCGATTACAATGGGAAGTTAACAGAGATATATTCGATTGTCTATAAAGAAAAACCGGAATTTGTATACGAACATAAGAATATTTGCATGAACATTTAAAGTATCTTCGTCGGGTACCTATAATTGAACATGTTATAAGAAAAGGTTGTGTGCATATTATGCTTTTCATATATAAAACTTAATTTTACTTTGTAGATAAAATTTAAGATAAATGTTAACTTCCCATTGTAATCGGGGCCCTGGGCCCGTAATCCAATAAAATTATAGTAAAAAAGTATTCATTTTATCAAAATATTTAATATTTTTTACATAAAAAATAAACTACCAAAACTACGGTAGACACCGGTATACTACTGAATGATTTGGTAGACTACGGTATTTTTACAACTTTAGTCCCGACGAAGAGACGGGTACGTCTCGAACCCGGTAGACATAAAAAGAAGGTGTGTGGTAATATAACTAACTAACTAACTAACCATCACGCCATTTCCGCGGAGGGGTAGGCAGAGAGGATAGAACGCCACACCACTCTGTCCTGGCACACTTCCTTTGCTTCCTTCACATTCATACATCTTCTCATGCACGCACGTCGATTATTCCGACTTTTCACATGACCACTTTCAAGAATTTGTTGTACTTGATCATGCCATGTCTTTCTCGGCCTTCCTCGACTTCTACAACCAGACACATTCGCATCATAAATCTTTTTAGCCGTTCTTTCATCATTCATTCGCTCCACAGGACCGAACCATCGCAAAAGACCTTTCTTAATTTTGTCGATAATGCTTAACTCAGCCTTGCATTCTGCTCTAATTTCGACATTAGGGCACCTATCATACATTGTTTTTCCGCACATTCGCCTGAGGGATCGCATTTCAACAGCATTCAGTCTACTTTCGTCCCTTTTTTTCCAACTCCATGCTTCGCTTCCATACATTAGGGTTGGTACCAGAACTCCATTATGAACTGCTAATTTAGCCTCTTGCGATAGACACTTATTTGCTACGACAGACTTTAAGGCACCATTAACTCTGTTACCGGCACTAACCCTCCTTTCAATATCCTTGTCCATATTTCCATCTCTAGTAATACACGCATATTGATTAACATTTATTTAAATGTTTGACCGCAAAGTTAATGCTTCTTTGAACATAAATAATATTCTAAATTTAAAAAATCAGTTGAATTGCTTTTGCACAACTCCGTCCGTATAACACTGTATTTTTATCGATGGAAAAACATTTTGGTCTTCGTCGCTGCGTGTTCACTGCGTGCTCGCGTTGCTGAATCCGAAAAACGACATCTTTGCTCATGCTACCCAAGGTCTGTTATTCCTTGTACCTGCTGTATTCGGCCCGAGCGTAAAATTCTTGTGCAAAACTGTGTTTATTGTTTAGTAACTGCGAGTTATCAGGTTCTGCTGTCTCTTTCGTTCCGGCCTAGTTTGATTGGAGAGTAAGCGCGAGAGGAAGAGTGATCTAGAAAGAGGCATTATGTTTCATATTAATCTTAACACAGTTTCGTGAATTCTTATGGGATGTTCTTTCTTGATATTTCTAGGTAAAACGCATTGTGTTTGATACAATGCATCTATAATAATTGGAGCTGTGGTCCCGTGGCCTAGTGTCTCAGACTCACGGCTCGAAGGTTCGTGGTTCGAATCCCACTCTAACCCAAATTGATTCTTATTTTCTAATAGTGAGTTATTTACAACTCGTTGAAAAGGGCCCTCAGAATGAAAGGCAAATATTAATTTTTCCTAAAAAAAATAAAAAATTATACGTATGTTAAATATCAAAAATGTCAAAATGTTTGCAGACATACTCAAAACATTGTTAAATTAACTAACTGCTATACAAGTATAAAATTTGAAAAAAGTTTTCAAGGTGAATTGGTGAATTGAAGGTGAATTGGTTCAGCCAGATAAGAATCTCACCTAAATGATAAAAGTTTCAGCTCTTTTACTTCACATAAGTCTTGTTTTCTCTTTATGACCGTCGAAATAAATCCGACCTTCTAGTCCTATTTAAAAGTCTCAACTCACTCTTTGATGCGCCTGAACTACTGAGCTCAATAAAATTAAATATCCCAACTAGAAACCTCAGACAAAACTTACTTTTTCATACCAATAACCATAGAACCAACTATGGTTTTCATTCCCCTATGCCCAGAATTCTAAGGTCTGCCAACAAACATATCAGTCTTGATTTCTTTGATAACAAGTTGTCTTCTTTCAAACGATCACTGAATAAAATTCAACTATAAACACCTCTCTCCCGCTTCCACTTCCACCAAGTCTACTATATTCCATTGTGTGTCTTTCTACTTTCTTTTATAATAATTTTCTATCTAAACATATTTCATCCTTTAAAATGCCCATTGGGCGTATATATAAATAAATAAGTGAACAGATGGAAGAGTTAAGGAAATGTGAATGTAGGAAACCAGCCAATGAAAGGTCACAACCCCGTAATAAATGCCTAGATTTTCCATATTCCCTTCACAAAAAAGCGTTCTCTAATAAAATAATGAACTGAATTGACATATTATTAAAGGTGAAATAAACTCATTGCTTACATTACATCTATGTAAGCAGTATAATCCAAAAGCCTTTTTTCCTGTTTCCTTATGTACAAAACATCAATGTTAAGTAAAAATTTCAAAACAACTTAATAATAAATAAAAAAAATGGCAAAAAGCTTATACAGTCTTCTAAAATCTCTCTGAAACTTCTAGATATAGGTTTTCAGTGCATATGATGAAACACCTTTACACATGTTATGTAAATGTGATACTTTATAGCACAAAAGAAGCTTCATCTTCGGTGGACCATTGGTCAAACCAGGGCCGCGATTACAAACGCTATCCTTATCGGTACATATCGAGATGGTATAGACTCACATCGATATTTACGTACGAAAATGTGTATATTTGTATGAAAATTCAAAGTATCTTCGTCGGTAACCTGTAATTAAACATGCTTGGAAAAAAAAATACACATATTATATTTTTCATACAGAAATCCTAATTTTACCTTGTAGATAAAATTTAAGATAAATTTTAACTTCCCTTTAGAATACGGACCCTGGGCCCCGATTACGAAGTAAACTAGAAGGAGAGTTATATTTAACTGTCTGTAAAATAAAATCGAAAGTACTGTACGAAAATGTGTATGTTTGTTTAATTTTTTAAAGTATTTTCGTCAGTATTTTCGTTCTCAAAAAAAGTTGTATAAATATATAATTTTTCATTCAGAAAATTCGATTTTACTTTATGGACAGTTGAAGATAACTCTGTTAACTTTCTATCGTCATCAGCGCCCTGTGAGGATGTGAGAGCTCTCGCCCTCTACCCAATAGCCCGATACTTAAAGGACTCGAACCTGGGGGAGGAAATTAAAAGGCCGTTTACACGTAGACAATATAATATTGACCAAACCATTGTCCACGCGTAAACAGCAATTTGTAGGTCAAAAATCTCCCCACTGAGATAGACGGGCAGGCTATCTCCGCGGAACAATGATTACCCCCACCACCGCGCGCGTCACAGCGCACATTGTCCTCGTGTGAACACGTAGGGACACGACCTTGTGACAATAACGATTTGCTTGACGTGAACGTGTCGCTCCCAAAAAAAATCTTCTGGCGGCAATCTTTTTTTACTTCATCCTTTAACAATTCCAATACATCTTCTTATAAAATTATTATTTTTCGTGAATTTGCTCGTAACAAACGCCGTCGTTTATTCATTTTCGCAGCGCTCGCGTGTGAACTGCGGCCGAATTTTTTTATTGTCCCGGCGTGTTATGTCCTGCGCGGTCGGGGCTGTTCACGGACAAAACAATATTGTATTTCACATGTAAACAGCACTTTAGCCATAGTTATAAAATCACCCGCCCTCGATTCAGTAACACGGCTCTTCAAAGACCTTGGCTTTTAGGGCGATAATAAATTTTCGGGACCCGTCACAATAGATGTACACGGGTCCCAATGACGTCTGGAGCTTGTTTGACTCTGACCCCCACTCACAAGAATAAGAACGCGTGGAATATAAATAACAATAATAATTATGGATAACTTATATAGCGCCATTTTCGTAATATAATACCTCAAGGGCGCTTTACAAAGTGATTATATAAAGATTTAATTTAATTTTAACTTTTTAATTTAAGAAAAAGAATGTACTTTGTCACCACATGCTAAGAATTTATTCAAATGATTTAGAGAACAAGTGGGTTTTAAGTTTATTTTATTTTATTTTATTTTATTATTTTATTTTATTAGGGAAATCAACAGTTCTACATACATATTTTTAGTAAACAAACAGATATAGTGTATAAACTCAGAACTAATAACAGATTTCCACATAGTATACAAAGTTAGTAAAGAAAATATATATTACATATCAAATAAATACATACAATTTATACATATAAAAATGTTATTTTCATGTACTCAATAATCAAAGATTTTTTTCTTCCGAAACATCACTTCACTCTCACAGTTTCGGACTGCTGGGAGAGCATTCCATGCCGTAGGGCCTGCGACCGCAAATGCACGTTCGCCGAATTTAGTGCGCTATTTGCGTAGAGGTATAATAACTTTTCCTTTCGACGTAGATGTAGCTGATCTAAGCGTAAGACGTCTGTCAGCTAGTTCATCTGGAATGCAGAGTTCCCTTAAATATTCCGGAGCAGGGTTGTGCAGTGACTTATACATAAGCCAACAGGGTTTGTATTCCACCCTCTGTGGAAAACGTAGCCAGTGCAATTCCCGAAGTAGTGGAGTGATATGACTGAACTTAGAGATTCCAAAAATAAATCTCGCTGCGGCATTCAATACAGACTGTAGGTGAATGATTTTGTTTTAAATCAGAAAGCTTGTGTTTTGTGACGAATCTCATATTGTTTAAACTATTTTTCAAACTATACGCAAGTAGCTATTTTATTTTTTTGTTTTTTCATCATCATCATCATCAAACCCTTGTCCGCACCCGACGTTATAGGGCACTGGATTGTCAAATCGTCTTACGCTTCAGATGCCAGTCCAGAAATAATGAAACAGTTCACTCTATAACCACCAAAACAAAATGAAAACAGAGTTTTGTCTGTAGTAATTCTAAAAATAATATGTGTAAAAATTACAAATCAGCTTTATAGTACTAAAAATACGCTTAAAATCATGTATTCTGTTAAAATATTTGCTAATTTTAAGTATGCCTGTATGTAATTTAAACAACTCGCCAAACACGTTTTTAGGCATTTGTGTGAAATAACAAAACAAATTTTACAAAGGCCCTTTGTGGGGTCGAGTTATTCAAGGTATTGTTCAAATGTATCATTTTTAAGCGTTATTTTTTCTTAAAAACCAGCGTCCGAAACGGGTAGAAAAAGTGTGGTATAGTGTTCAGTACAAAAACGTTGTGATAAAACGCCATGTACAAATCTTTTCACTATTTGTGACTTCTACCTGGGGTGGTATTCCGAACGCAAAAGCGCGCGTAGAAAACGCATTTTTAACGCGTATTTACGTACTAAATACACGCTAACAGAGCGATCTCTTTGCGCGCAATTCCCTTCAGAATACCAGCCCTAGGCTGGTATTCCGAACACATTTATAGCGTGGTTTTACGTACTAAATACCAGCACTAAATACGTAACGAAACAATGTTAAGTGATTTGTTCTTACGTTCCTAGGGATACGAACCACGTGTGCCTAAAAAGTTCGGCTTTTGCATAAACAAACATGTGTATGTTAATTAAACACCGTTAAAAAAAGTCATGTAAAATAAATATCCATTGATTAAACGCAAACTTAGAATAATATATATTTTTTAAATATTTGCTTTCTTTGATTAAGCCAAATATTTCAATTTTGGGGGCCATTTTCGACGAGCTGTAAATAATTTGCTATTTTAGTACAAAATGTAAATAACGTGTACTTTGAATCTTGGACCTCTTTATCCGTTACTCCGCGAAACTAGCCACGGGACCACAACCCGAATTAATTAAACATTTTAAAAACAAGCCATTTCATTTCATGTTCCCAACCGTGTCCCCAGAAGTTAAAACCTGCTATTTATCAAATCTTCTAAGAGCGGACTTTGTTTTTATGCTCCAATGTCCAAAATGATTATTCAATCCGTCACAGAACTTTGAATTCTTTGGGATAGATCTTCCGACCTTTCGTAGATCTCTTCGCTATTTACTGTGTGGGATGGCTTAGCACTAAGTCTTATATGTTGATCGTGTTCTTGAATATATTTTATACCATTATTGTATTGCCCTTGTTTGTCGTTGCTACATAGTTTTATATTCTTTTTGTTCAGCTTCTTGGATATTTTTCTTCATATAACTGTTGTAATTGGCTTAGGCCGTATTAATCATAAATATAATAAGGCCGACACTATACTATAACATCTATCATATTTTTGAAATATGCACCCGAAAAAACACATTAAAATATGTAAACACTAAAGTCCCGTTTAACTGAATTTGATAAATCGAAAATTAGATTAAACCAGAAAATATGTCCGTAGCAAAAATATGCGGCATAGAATGAAAAAAATATGAAATTTATAAAAACATAGGTGCGAAGGTTTTCACTGTTATCAATATGTTTCTTTTTGGGTAATACCGTTTGTGTTTGATTTGTTCCGACGTTTCGGCTACCATTGCAGGAGCCATCTTCGGGGAAACTGTTTGTTTGTAGAAAACAGTATGTGTTTATCTACTAGTAATTTGTACCGTGTCGCAGTCGGCAGCGGGCACATTTCTATTCGTTTTTGTAGTATGTAGTGCTGGGAACCATGATAAGTTTAATTTAAGCCCGTCGTCTTTATGTTATTTGGGTGTCTGGGTATTTCAATTGCCTCTTTTATTATTCGTGCACTACAATTATCGGATTTATATAAAAAATTGTTTCGAAGGCGAAGAAATGTCCGGTGTCTACAAAGTGTTCCGCTATTGCGGATTTGTCAGGGTGCCCAAGTTTACACGCTCTTTTGTTTTCGTCAATCGTTTTCTTTGTTGTGCGCCATGTTTGTCTTATGTACACTTGTTTCTCAAAGTATACCATGAGGTCTTCACACATCCTAGTTGCTTATTAATGGTTTTGCACTTTTCTTTTATTTTTTTTCGCGGCATTTACTGCATGAAAGCAGTATAGAATATGGTAATACAAAAATTATTTCGTTGATTCGGTTGACCCGGAAATACTGTGAAACGGGACTATATTATATAATATGCCTTTTTAAGACGATTAAATGACAATTCTGGTCGAAAATTATACGAACAATTTTTTGAGTTTGTCCAAAATTTGTAGACAAGAACTGGATTCAACTCCCTGGGAAGCTATTTATATTAACATATTACAACAGGGATGAAGAAAATTTAAGAGAAGGTAATATAGAAGTCTAGGCATCTACAGGGCTTATGACCTGTCAATGGCTGGTTTAAGTGGCCACTTTACACACTGTAAGATTCACCATTCCACCACCTAGTATGTAGGTGAAATAATTCAATTAGATGAATCTCACCCGCATAAATAAAAGTTTCAGCTCTTTAACTTCACAAGCATCAAAAGGTGAAAGAATTGAAGGAATATAAATGTTCAAATATAGGCAGAATGGTGAATGTTACACAGTGTGTAAAGTGGTCACTTAAACCAGCCATTGACATGTCATAAGCCCTGTAGATGCGTAGACTTCTACATTACCTTCTCTTAAATGTTCTTCATTTCTGTTGTAATATGAAAATTATATGTGTAAAAATATTATTTCTTTTGAAAAAAACACATTTTAAAAACACAGGAGGGTATGCTTTTTATATTTGAATATTCTTGAGTGGTTTATTTTATTATTTTTGCACCACAACAAGCCAGGAAGCCCAATTACAGTGGTGAATTACATCACAGAACACCCAGGCTTCAGAAAAATCTATTTTGTTTTTTGTATTCTCACCGGAAATCGAACCCAGAACCTTCCGTGCGTGAGTCAAGCGTCTTGACCACTACACCACGGAGGCCGCCAAATTATGCCACGTATATGTACCTTCTCTTAAATGTTCTTCATTTCTGTTGTAATATGAAAATTATATGTGTAAAAATATTATTTCTTTTGAAAAAAACACATTTTAAAAACACAGGAGGGTATGCTTTTTATATTTGAATATTCTTGAGTGGTTTATTTTATTATTTTTGCACCACAACAAGCCAGGAGGCCCAATTACAGTGGTGAATTACATCACAGAACACCCAGTCTTGAGAAAAATCTTTTTTTTTTTTGTATTCTCACCGGGAATCGAACCCAGAACCTTCCGTGCGTGAGTCAAGCGTCTTGACCACTACACCACGGGGGCCGCCAAATTACGCCACGTATATGTGCCGCATGTAATGTATATGTTTGTGTATGTTTTATATGTGCGTTCATGTGTGTGCGTGGATGGCTCAGAGTGTACATTTGATTTTTTAATTTATTACCTCCATGGAAAACGCAAATGTTAACAATTATTCTATTGAAATTTTTTTTTATTCATTTTTTGTCTCATTTAATGTTTATATCTTTTGCATAATTTATGAAAACTTAATTGGTCTTTTTATGTTTGACTACGTTTTCTTAATAAAATAATATAAAATAAAATAAATTCATTTTTAAAATACTATAGTCCGTTCAATGATGCGGGACACACGGCGCGGGGCCAGTTAATTTAGCCCTTTAATTCCTGCCCGACCCTTGGCTCACGATTATAGACTCTACTGCCCGCCCGCCCGCCCACACACAGTTAGGACATCCCGCTGTTGTTTTGCTTGCACGGCGAGAGAACTAGGTCAGAATCGGTACATTCGGTGCCCAACCCGGCACTGCTCGGGCGGCGATAAAGCCTGTTCTATTACCTCCCCTTTTGAACTTTTGTGCGGGACATTTCAGTGGAAAATAAGCTGAAATGTAGCATTTTTTCACGTCCTCCGACTTCACCCCAAGCGTATTACGCCGAATTTTATCAATTATGCTACGATTACATTAATAAAGTGCTCTTTGCCCAAAATCAATTCTAATAATTACCTACCATTTTTTTTATTTACAAATGAGAAAATTTTGAATTAATTTTCGATTCCATTTTTTGAAAAACACATTAAATTACGAAATTTAATAATAATATAAATGACGATTTATATGAATTTTACGAATTAATATCCTAATGGGATACCTTCGGAATTGATTTGTTTAGTAAATAATTAAAATATCGTCTTATTTTGATATAATGTATTGTCATCTTTGTAAAGCGCCCTTCGGATTTTTTTAATAAATTAATTTTAATTTTGTATTTAGCTAAAATAAGCCTATTATAAGCTCATATTTTTAAATACAGTAGAACTCCGTTTATCTGAACTCCAGTCACCCGGATTGCCAAATATCCAGATCGTTATCAGGAAATAAAAAATAAAGGCGAAATTTTTCACTTTAATCAAATCGTGTTATTAACTTTGCTGGACATATTTTTTTTTAATTTTTAAAATTTTATTTATTAATTAACCCTTATGGACTATTACATTCATTTTACAAAAATAATATATAATTTATTATTCATACTCTGTTGTTTATAATATTGTTTACATCTTTTGAAAAGTTTGTCTTAAGTCTTTTAAGTAAGTTTTGTATGTGATTCCAATTCCCTGTATTATTTCAAAAGCAATCGAATCGGGCACTCGTTAATCCGGATAATTTAAGTTTTACTGTACGCATATTTCAAAATGTATCGCCTTTTGATTAATGTAACACGACGTCACAACACCGTTTGCTGAGGATTTTTTTAGCTCAGTCTTTTAACAGCAACTAAAGAACTTTTTGAACAAACTAAACAATTAAACGTAACTGAACTCTTTAAACTAGAATCTTTAAAATTTATTCATAAATTAGCCACTGATGTAATTGTAGACGAAGAATTAAAACTTGAAAAAAATTGGAGTAAACATGAACACAAGACGAGAATATCAGAAAAATATCATATACAATCTTTTAAAACGAGAAAAGGACAATCGAGACTTATAAACCATGGACTGAAATTATACAATAAACTACCAGACAAAACTAAACAAAAGACTCAGGCAACCTTTATAAAAGATGTTAAAAATATTATTATTAACAGTAGAATGTGAATTTTAAAAGTGAAAACATTTTGTTAAATGTATGTAAACCGTAAGGGTTTATCAATAAAATTTAAAAATAAAAAAAAGAAATTACCCATGTTTGTCCATTTAGATATAATTGCCTCCCTCAGTTACATAGTACGATTAACAGATTTTAAAATTTCCATCGCAATCGGGGGTCAGGTCCGTTCACGTCTCTTGTACGAATCAAACCACAACATTGCAATTGCCAAAGTTCGCCAAATACCAGGATAAATCGCGCAATACGCGTGATGGTTCCCGGTTCCTATTTTCGATCCCGGAGCGGAGTTGATCGGGAAGGTTCCACCCCGGTAGCACAAAGGCGACGGTGGGCGGGGAGGTGCTACCCCCGCGGGGAGGGGCCGAGGAAGCGGGTCACCCTGACGGAACAACTAGGTCACCGGGACACGGAAATGCACATCAAATATTTGAATATCGGGCTACCCGTTGCCGGAGCTGTGTACACCGACGCTAGCGGAACTGACAGTATGGCGATGTAATGTAACAAAGGACTCCCGAGTGTAAATTCGTCGAGTGTAGTGTGCATTTATAAAGCCGATAGTAATAGAACTAATTAATATTTTATATATATATATTTTTAGTATTTACTTATAAACAGTTCATTACACATTTTTTGAGACGTAAGTCCCAACTCTATGGGACGTAAAGTCCTGCGTTGAGTTAAGACGAGTAATTAGTTAACACAGACACACGAGTATATCACCACAAATATTATACAGGGTGTTCTTTAAACCCTGTCACATCCGAAACCACTATGATCAGTATGAGCAAGAAGACATATTGGCACATTAAAATATTTTTTTAGAACAAATAAAATATCGAAAAAGCAAATGGTTGCTTACTTCTGCATTGGTGAAACGAGGTGGGGGAAGGGGGGGAGTCTGATACTGCGCCGCGCTCTCCTCACTTCTCCCCTGCAGAAGTAAGCAACCATTTGTTTTTTTAATATTTTATTTCCAAAAATTTCCTTTGATCTAATTTTTTTTTTTAATATGCTAATTCTTGCCCATACTGATCATAGTGGTTTCGGATGTGACAGGGTTTAAAGAACACCCTGTATAGGATCAGAAACATAGTAATTATTAACATATTACAACAGAGATGAAGAACGTGTAACAGAAGGTAATATAGAAGTCTAGGCATCTACAGGGCTTTTGACCTGTCATTGGCTGGTTTAAGTGGCCACTTTACACACTGTAATATTCACCATTCTGCCCATATTTGAAAATCTGTATTCCTTCAATTCTTTCATCTGTTGGTGTTTTTTTTTTTCTTTTTTTGCACCACAACAGGCCAGGAGGCCCATTTACAGTGGTGAATTACATCACAGAATACCCGGGCTTGAGAAAAATCACATTTATTTTTTGTGTTCTATCCGGGAATCGAACCCGGAACCTTCCGTGTGTGAGTCAAGCATCTTGACCACACCCCACGGAGGCCGCCTTGTTTGTGAAGTTAAAGAGCTGAAACCTTTATTATGCGGGTGAGTTTCATCTACTTGAATTATTTCACCTACATACTAGGCAACGCCTGAAAATCTTATTTTTTTCATTTTCTATATTTCTTCGTGGACCAGGTGAATTTATCAACAATATTTTGAGTTTGACCAGCCAATGACAGGTCATAAGCCCTGTAGATGCCTAGACTTCTATATTACCTTCTCTTAAATGCTCTTCATCTCTGTTGTATTATTTTAATATAAACAACTCGCCAGGGGGTTGCATTCATCAGTCCTTATCTACAAAAATTTGGACAAACTTAAAATATTGTTGATATTTTTTTTTTTTTATATTTACATAATAGTCT
This sequence comes from Micrasema longulum, assembly GCF_059751315.1. Classification (NCBI taxonomy): domain Eukaryota; kingdom Metazoa; phylum Arthropoda; class Insecta; order Trichoptera; family Brachycentridae; genus Micrasema; species Micrasema longulum. Next base: position 212,132 of record NW_028277595.1, on the reverse strand, counting down.
TAAAATTAAAGTCTTGTATACATGCAACTCGTCAGCAGGTTCTTATAAATGGCTTCGACTATTCATACTTAACCTACATTAATAATAATTGTGTCGGCCTCGTGGTGTAATGGTCAGCGCGTTTGCCTACCATGCAAGAGGTCTCGGGTTCGATTCCCGACATGGTTGATATAAAATATTTATTTAAAAGGGTGGTTTTACACTAAATATATTTCATAGTCCCTGGACTGGTACCTGAAGCGTGAGACTGATCATCTTACCTTCATGTAACAAAAATTATTTAGATACGCTGCGATTGGTGTGCCAATCCAGTGCCCTATGCACCATAAGGTGTGGAAAGGGAATGATGATGTTGAATAATAATTTTACTTGAAAAACATTACATATTATATATCATATAGTATGTTATTACATTATTAAAAATTAAAAACTATCCTATACAAAAAACTTTTTTCTATTAACCATAATTTGAGCATACGTCTCACTCCTGTATTTAACTCAGTATTTTAATATTTTTATTTAAAAAAAATTTTTCATAAAATTAGTATACATACCTAATATCAGGGAATCTATATAAAACTAATTAATGTAAAATGAAAACGGAGTGTTCTCTGTTTATGATAGTCTCCATCTTACATGGCTCAGCCTGTTCTAAGATAGAGAGTTTTTATCTTTAGAGCATAAGTAGTACTATACTAATAAAACAATAACATAAAAAAGAAATTATAAATCGTTATTATACAAATATAAAGTATACATATGTGCCAAGAATACATGTTTCTTAAACATAAATAAAATAGTATAATATATAATAAAAATCAATATAATGCAATGAAATACATAAAAATATAAATAATATGTGTACCAATTATATATTTTTTTAAATTTTTTTTTATTTTAATTTTATTGATAAACCCTTACGGGTTACATACATTTAACAAAATGTTTTCACTTTTAAAATTCACATTCTACTGTTAATAATAATATTTTTAACATCTTTTGTAAAGTTTGTCTGAGTCTTTTGTTTAGTTTTGTCTGGTAGTTTATTGTATAATTTCAGTCCATGGTTTATAAGTCTCGATTGTCCTTTTCTCGTTTTAAAAGATTGAATATGATATTTTTCTGATATTCTCGTATTGTGTTCATGTTTACTACATTTTTTTTCAAGTTTTAATTCTTCGTCTACAATTACATCAGTGGCTAATTTATGAATAAATTTTAAAGATTCTAGTTTAAAGAGTTCAGTTACGTTTAATTGTTTAGTTTGTTCAAAAAGTTCTTTAGTTGCTGTTAGATAGGGAAGGTCATATACTAACTTTAATATTTTATTTTGTTGTCTTTGTAGTCTGTTTATGTCATTTTGATATCCTGTCCCCCATAGTAGTTGCATATAACATATTTTAGTTTTTACATATGCTTCATACATTATTTTTTTTTCCTTTATTGGAACAATGTTTTTGATTTTAAAAAATAGACTCGATAAAGTTGCCACTTTGCTAATTAAATTGTTGAAATGAATTGTCCATGTCAATTGTCTGTCTGTTAGTCCTAAGTATTTAACATGTTCAATTTCAGTTCTAACTTTGATTTACATATATTTTTTTTTTAAATCTCTCGCTACACTTTTTATATGTGCAGTTATTGTTATTTAAAATTTGTTTTACATTTAGAGTCTTTTATATTTGGCAATAAATCATTAAATATTTTTGGAGCAATAACATTATATTGCTTTTTACCAAAGGCGGTTGGGAATGAAAACCATAGTTAGTTCTATGGTTATCGGTTATCGGTATGAAAGAGTAAGTTTTGTCTGAGGTTTCTAGTTGGTTTAGGTGTGTAGTCCGTATAGCGGTACATTGAAGAACTGTTAAAGTTATAATATGTATAACATAACAGCGAACACTCCCAATTTATGTATTTTATTTCATTGTGTATTTTATTTTGCACTTATTTAATGAGCTCGTAATAATTAACAATAAAAACGCCTAATTTATTTAAATAAAATTCAGATTCGGCTAAAAATCTCGTTTCGTCAGTCAAAATCTTACTGAATGTAACACGACGGTACAGCACCGTCTCCAGGGGGATTTTTAGCACTGCCTTGAAGAGTTAATGTTATAACAATGATTTTGTCCATATTTTTGTATAAATTTTTATTGTATATCGAGCCATAATCGGCAGAACAACGTAAGCGACAAATAGTGAATTGTGCGGGAGACGTTTTTTAATAATTCGGTAAATGGGATTTATAATGGTTGGTTACTGCCAGTACTGAAATGACGGCCAAATTGTTTAAGTACCTCCCGCTTTTAAGATATTGGCGGTAACGCTGTTTTGCCTGTAACTGACAGTGGTGCGAGCTAGCGTAACCGCCTACATTAAGCTACATTGTCGTTGGTTACGTTATTTTGCTTATCTTAAAAATAATGAGTATCGCACGCAACTACACTGGCTCAGTATCAGGCATAGAAGAAACATTCACGTTCTATCACCTCTTCACAATATTTTAAATAATCCCACTTCGCCTGTTTATCTGAGAGAGCTCATCCAACCTCTTTCACAACACGGACTATCTCTTCGTTCTAGTAACGAGAGAACCCTTTTAATACCCTGTCATCGCTCTAATTTTCTTGCCTCCTCTTTTACAGTAGTAGCCGCTCGATTGTGGAATAATCTACCCACTAATGTTAGAGACGCCCCTTCTTTATTTACATTTAAGTCAAGATTGAAATGTCACTATCTAAATATTTGAATTGTTCTTTTATCCTTCTTATTTCCTTCCCATCCCCTCTCCTATCTTCATAGTATAGTGTTAATTTTTTTCATGTATATTTATTTTTGTTAATCTTTGCTTTTAATTTTTGTATAAAATTGTAAGATTCAATATGTCCATGTATTTATAAATTTCTCAAACTGAACGGTTTGGGCACGTAGGAAGAAATTGCCTTAAGGCAATATGCCCGCCCTTATATGTATACAAGCATAGCATGCATATGTATATAAAGTGTTAAATAAATAAAAAAAATGTCATCAATTTTTTTAAAATTTGGAATGATGCGGAGTAATACATAGAAAACTATAATTGGCCTATAATTTTGGGTTATTTGTAAATATTGTTTTTTTTTTGTTATAATGGCTGTTGTTTTGTTTTTATAAATTAAAATAAATTTCCTTAAATGTGGCAGGTGCATTTTATAGAGCTACGATGTTTTTAACACTTGTGGAGGGGGCAATAAGGAACACCTTTCCTTTAAAAAAAAAAAACGCAATGCGCCAAAAATGTCGCTTACGTTGTTCTGCCAATTATGGCTCGATATTATTGTCTTTTTTCTCTATCATGTACTGTATATCATCCTTGGGATCACCCACTAGACGTATATATAAATAAATTAATAAACAGTATACTATATCCCTATTATTATGAAATCTGAGTAGAACAGTAACAACAATGCTTTTATCCGATGCATTTTTCATGCAATACATAATATTTATTTTTATAAACATAATATGTATTATGCAGGTCGCGCAAGGTTAGAATGTTTAGCGCGAAACTGGAAGTATTAAAATGTCGGTCAAGGATATTCCTCGGTACTTTCTTACTTGGGGTAGAGATGCGAGTAGCAACACACCCCTATTCCTGCGATTCTCTTTGTTTGAACTCAATCTTCCTGTTTTAAAAATATGGTTTTCTGAATTGAATTTGTAGCTATAATTTGTCATTTAAATTTTTGTAGACAAGGACTGGATTCCACTCCCTGGGAAGCTGTTAACATTAACATATTTCAACGGTGAGCCTAGTGAGATAAGTGGCCACTTAAACCAGCCAATGACAGTTCATTAGCCCTGTACATGCCTAGACTTCTATATTACCTTCTCTCAAATGTTCTTCATCTCTGTTGTAATATGTTAATTTTAAATATATCTTGGAATTAACACCCGGCCCTGCGAGGATTTTTTTTTGTTTTCAAAACAGTTAATAATGATTTCAAGCTTTGTTACATATTTTTAAAAGTCTTACGTAACTTAACAAAAGTAAAGAAATTTAAAGTCAGTTGCAACACAAGTTGTGTTAAAAAAGTTTAAAGTTCAATTATTGTTTCCTTTTTTCAAAATGGGATAAATGTTTTTTTATGTTTTCCATTTTGTCAATTTTGACGAAAAATCAACATTATGTATTTTTTGCTTTTTACAATAAATGTTACTTGCATACACAAAACACACGTTACATACACACAAAAACATGACTTCACGTTCATACATCCTTTTTCCATACGATAGGTATCAAAAATTATTTTACACATAAATATATTGGTGTATACCTGGTCTATGACCAAAACTTAAAATGTAAAGACTGAACGAGTGAACTAGTTAAACGTATTAGAAAATGTATATGAATATTTATTAGATAAGGGATATTTTAAAAATAAATAATTTATTACTCAATTGTACAATCTTATGGTAATGTAGGATGGGGTGGTGTATATGCCAATATATTAAACCCCCTTAAAATAGTACAAAGATCAATTATTTATATAGTTATTTTAAAGAAACCCTCAACATTCAATACGGAAAGTCTATATAAAATATTTAAGGTTCATAGAGTAGACACTCTTTATAAAATAAATTCCATTATATAAACTTATAAAGAAGAAAAAATAAAAGAAATTGATTTAAATAAGTCACTCTGATACCAAAATAACATTAAAATTCCTAAATTCCACACAAGTCATGGTCAAAATAGCATTGTCTTCAAAGGTGTAAAAAAATATAGTAATCTCCCCAATGAACTAAATACTATTAAAAATAATATATCAATAAATAAATTGAAAGTAAATCCAAATCATTTTTTTGAACACATGTAAAAACTGCATTAAATTTTAATTAGTATGAATGTTTTATTATTTTATGCTTTTTTTTATATATCCTATGTTTTTTTTTCTCATGTACTCGTATATTCAAAATCATATAAATAAACAACTACACCAGTGTAAGTCACTCTCCAAGCACAAGAGTTAGTCTCTTTTTTTTTGAGAGTTACAGTGATAACATTTACTAGATGTATAAAAGTAGATATGTATACAATTTTTTTTTAAATATGTACCTTTTATAAAATTTATTAATAAAAAAATATGTATTTTATAAACTGTAGGCACTAAATTTCTCTTAGCTTCAAAAGTTCAGCTTCCTGGAATAATTGGTTATATGGAAAAGTTACTTTTTTGCCGAGTATAATTTGAATAATTAGTTTTTGAACGATTTCTACGGAGTCAATATGATTATTATATGCCGTTTAATTACTCCAAACTTTAAAAAATCTACAGGCAAAAGGTTCAATATTATTTTGTCGACGGATATCATATTACTGTGAAATTTAGCAATAAAATTTCGCCTGCTAAACCAATATTAACTTAGCATGCTAATTAAAATACTTCAGTTCTTAGTTAATCTGTGTCTAAATTTCTCCCAGCCTCTCTGTCTACGGCCAGCTGCAGTGTGCACTTCCGAGTCAGGTACGCATCCCGCAGTTCAGACGTGAACTGCGGACGAACTGTCGTCCGGGATCACGAGAACCCGATGCCTCGTTAAATAGGCAACCGTGGTTGAGGCTCTAGGGAGGCGTTTAGCGAGAAGGCAGTTTTTGGACAAAAGTCGCAAAATGTGTTAAATAATAGGTGGTAATGTTCTACAAGAAATTTCGAACCATTTGATATAAAGCAATGAGCAGGGAAAAAAATATGTCTGTACGAAAAACGATACAAGGTTTTTAAAGTTATTTAAGCAATAAAACAATATCTAGAGATCCATAAGCAAAAACTCAGTGTAGATCAAAAACAATCTTTTTATACTTAAATACAGTTTTTTAAATTTGCGTAAAGTGTAATATTATCTAAAAATATGACTTTTGCAAATAACTGCTGTTTTGCTCATGACGGCTGAGTATGACCCTATCCTTCTTCTTCTTCGTTTTTTAATGGCCTTTTCAATGACCTCATCCAGCATCGCCTTTGTTCGATAACAGTTGTCACCGGAGGTTTTTTCTTTTCTTTTTTTTATTAACAAAACATATAGAACATATTATACTCCCGGGAGTTATTAAAATAAATTCATTTAGGATAAAAAGAAAATATTTTTGTGACAATACATAGTGAATACATCCGAAATAGTAAGAAACATAAAACACAGTACTGTACACCATCTATATAAATTGCATGAAAAACTATCACTACCAAAAAGATTTAAGTATTTTTTTTTTTATTGCTACACTTTTGGATGCGTACATTATCTTATTTCAGCATTCCTTACAATCTCGAACTACCGCACATTCTCAAAGCTGGATAGTTTCCTGTTTTGGGCCCTAGTGAGAAAAAAGAATACCAGTATATTGTCATTTTTATTGGATTATTTATCAATATTTTTTTTTTTTTTATTTATTTATTTAACTTTTTGTACATAATGATTATTTGTACATTGGCGGGCTTATTGCCAAATGGCAATTTCTTCCAACCAACCAATAAAATAAAAGTTTTATTTTTATAATTCAAGTTACAGAACATATTCAATAGAAAAAAAAGATTAAAAATTTAAAGATATATAAAAATAGAAATAAACGTATTTGTTTATAAATTACCTTAAATCGAAACTATTACTCAATGGGAAAAAGGAAAAAAGAGGAAAGAGGAAAAAGGAAAGGAGGAGAGATTAAGGAAGAGAAAGGAGATATTTCTTCAGACGTGATTTAAACAGAGATAATGTAGTAACATCTTTGATGGTGGATGGGAGATGATTCCACAGTCGAGCCGCATGGACACTATATGAGTTAGAATAATATATGGACTGTCCTCCTAACAGTTTCTCTCGTCTGTCCTAATCTAGGCTCACGAAGCGGTCTATTTATTCATCAGTATTCCGTCCACTTTCTCCTATTGTGTTGTACAGTATCACTGGACGCGAGAATCGCTTTAAAAGTAAGAGTGTAATACTGACATACTTTATTTAGTCAAGAAGGTCAACTTCTAGCAATTATTCCTCGTTCATTAGGTACTATTGTGTAGGTAAATGCTTGTTTGCGTTTCACTAAACAAACGTTTTTTTGTGTATGAATTGAAAACGATTAGCAAATGCAATTTTAGTTGTTTTGTGTTTAGCACAATAATTTTGTTCAAACGAATGAACCAAAATAATGCTCTATGAGCACATTATCATATAAATGCCTAACGTATTTTCGGTTACCTGGGTACGTCTAATTTTCTTGCCTCCTCTTTCACAGTAGTAGCCGCTCGATTGTGGAATAATCTACCCACTAATGACGCCCCTTCTTTATTTACATTTAAGTCAAGATTGAAATGTCACTATCTAAATATTTTAATTGTTCCTTTATCCTTCTTCTTTCCTTCCCATCCCCTCTCCTCTCTTCATAGTATAGTGTTAATTTTGTTTATATATATTTATTTTTGTAATGTAATAACTTATATTTACATATAAGTTATTAATTTAAAAAATACTATACACTTATACTTTAATTTTTTACATTAATTATTAGGTACACTTCCACTTATTTATTTTGACCAATTAGCGGTTTCACCGTCTAATGGGCATCTTCAGACTGGTGAATATTATACAGTGTATGGATAATTTATACAAAACTAAATATTATCTTAAGTGTAGGTACATTTAAAAATAAGTTGAAAAAGATACAATACGCAATATTGCAATGGAACAGAGTGAGACAAATGATTGAAACATGTGTTGGCGGTGTACTTTAAGAGGATATTCTATTATTTGAAAAATATTTATTGTTATATTACAATGTACGATGTCTAACTAATGGGGCTAATAAGGGTGAGTTTTTAAATTCTATCGGCTGATTTATTAAAATTCTATCGCCTTTATTTTTTATCCTATTTATTTCTAAAATTTTCAATCTATCTAACTTTTGACCTTTATGTTCTACATGTAAAATTTTTATGTTTTTTGCTTTATCAAAAGTATGTTTAAATTCATTTAAATGTGATGCATAGTTTGATAAGTCGTTATTTAATCTATGTGAACGACTATACAATCCATTCCAACAATGGTAAGCACATTTTCTTATACTAAATACAGGTACAAATGAAATAAAATACAACGAAATAATATTAAAGCTGGGGAAAAAAAAATACTACCTCAAGACATGAGCTGGCCTATCTTAATTCTTTCTTTTGGTTTCGAATTAAATGTCAAGCTCACATCAAAACACGGCTGGCGATTAAAGAATGACTAAATTCGCGCTGGGCCCTAGTTGAGTGCCATAATTTTAGAGGGCTCAGGGTAAATCGCGCTCTGAATTTTCTTAATTAACACATATTGCTGTATTTTCTCCATGGATTATTGGTACTAGAGTAGTGATTTTTGCACGATTTTGATTTAAACACGATGAGGCCTCTAAGCCAATCAAACAAAAAACAAACCCTTATTACGCATATATAAATAGCTTAAATAAGTCTAAAATAAACAAAAGTTTAAAATGGACTGCATAAGTCCGTCAAATAAATAACGTGTGTAATTAATTACAAAAAAAAATGTTTGTTCAACCAGCTAATAGCGGGCAGGCTAACGTTCGGGCAGGACAACGTCTGTCTTGGAACTAAAGGCCCGGGATCATTATTTATTCGGAATCATCAAACATTATTAGCGATTACTGTAACTTTCTATTAAGTGAGTGAAGAATACTTTCACGAATGGGCGCACTCGTTACATCCGTAATAATATTACCACAAAATGTGATTTTACTTTCATATTATATTCATCTAAAGAGCACAGTTAACGTGTGAGTGATAGGCACATTATTACAACGGTCATAGATTTATACAATAATACAATATTGTTTCAATTTAAGAATTACGTGTATTTTTCATATTTATCGCATACACCAGTAGCTCAATCACAAATAACTATCGACGTGCTTAAAAACATGCTAAGCATTTGAGCGATCACAATGAACAATAATGAACATGCTTAAGTTATCGCAGTCATAAGTCAATGCGTGTGTAATCTCTAAGTCAACGCTCGTGTCGGTTTGTTTTTTGTTTTCCTCGTAAATAAATACAGTTCACTGGCGAAAATCGGCGTGTACCTACTATAAAAAATAACACAATATATTGCATTTGCAAAATAGTGAGGATTATCTAATACAAAAAAATTAAAATTAAATTACAATTACTATGGCGACTGCTTTTCTTATCATTTGGCTTGCCAACCGCCGGTTAAATGCAATAAATAGCATGGTAAATAATAAATAAATAAAAATAGCAGTTTTGGAATATTTTCCATATTTACACCGATGAAAATCAAATATGTGATTGCGCAGCAGGATTATACGTCGCAAAATGTAAATATTTTGACATTTAATATTAGGTGTTCACGGATGTTCCATTGTGATCGCGAATACGATAAACAACCACCGTGAGAAATAATTGTCACGTCGCTTATTAGCACGTCGATAGTTATTTGTGATTCAGCTACAGATTTAAATATGCCCCGATCAGCACAGAGCGTATTAGATGCCTAATGTCTTATCTGTTCCTATTTATAATAATGTATTCGATGAATGTGCATTCATCATATAAATTGCATATGTGCATTTACAAAGTAAAAAATAAAAATGTGTATAATTTACACATACAGTCAACAATATTAAAAAAATATTTACGTTTTTTGTTGACAATTCATGATGGGATTCCATTTTAATGATATAATAACTTATATTTAATTATAAGTTACCAATTAAAAATACTTGGTTCACTTTTACTTATTTATTTGACCAATTAGCGCTTTCGCTCTCTAATGGTCATCTTTAGACTGGTAAAGATTATAGTGTTAGGATAATTTATATAAATCTAAATATTATCTCAGGACAGTACACATGTCTTCAATACTTTTGTCCCACTCTGTTTCATTGAAATATTATGTATTGTATCTCCTTCGACTTATTTTTAAATGTATCTTAAAGATAATATTGAGTTTTATATAAATTATCCTTACACTGTATAATATGTACCCGTCTGAAGCTGCCCATTATAGGGTGAAAGCGCTTATTGGTCAAATAAATAAGTGGAAGTGTACCAAGTATTTGTAATAAGTAATTGGTAACTTATATTTAAATATACAAGTTATTATATCATTCAATAATAGAGTTTAAAATGATCGCATGAATTTAAAGTAGGTACCGTATTTAATTAAATTGTAGTTTTTTTTTTCTATTTTCAAAATTTAAAACGAAAATTTATTAAGTATTCTCTATTGTATGGCTATGTTATATTGTTTTCTATGGATTTGTCAGATTTTCATAATATTCAGATAAAGATCCGCATAAAGTTTTTACTGTTTTTATTTTGATAAGTTATATATTTGTTTAATATGAGTAAACAGGATTCAAACAAAAAGAAACCGGAAATAATCATCGATGGGGTCGATACATCGGTATTGTCGCGGGAAAAACTAGAATCTTATATACTTAATTTAAAAGAAGCCTTAGACAAAGAACGTGATGAGACGCATTATTTCCAACTAGAACGCAATAAATTATCGTCCTTTTGGGAGATATCCAGAAACCGAGTTGATGAGCTACAGAAACAAGTATTCAATCATGAAAGGGAGAAGGAAGAAGAGATCGAAAGATCACAAGAGATAGAAAAGTTACAAATACAAAAAATCAAATATCTAAAACATGAACTAACATCTGATATAAATGCCTTTAAAAAAGAATCTCAAGCGGCTCTTTTAAATGCCAAAGCGATACACGCAGTCCGAGAGGCTCAACTCGTCAAAGACAACGGTGATCTACAAACCAAACTTCGAGAGCAAGAAATCGCTTCGGAGGATGAACTACGAAAAGTAAAACTACACGCCGCCGAAGTTCTGCACAAACCCAGATCTGAATTCGAACAAAAGGTTCGAGAAATAATAGAGAGCGGTGAACTAAATTTACAAACTGAACTAACTAGATTGGGAAATAGGCGACGCGCGGATTTGACAGACGTTGTTGAAAGGAAAAACGGTCAATTGCAAGAACTTATACATTCGCACGCTAAAGCTTTCGCGGATCTGAAAAGCTACTACAGCGATATCGCCCTGAATAACATGGGTATTATAAACGGGTTAAAGAAACAGATGGGAGACTTGCAGCAAGCTAAGGAGAGGGCAGAAATGGGCTTGAAGGACGCGATTGCGGATCAGAGAAAATTAGCGGATCCTTATGAGAAAGCTAAAAAGACACTGGCTGGATTAAAAAAGAAAACCACGAATGCAGACAAGGACCGAGTCGCTTTAGCTGCCAAGTCATTCGAGCTGACTAAAATGGAGCAGGCGCTCTTTAAATTAAAGTGGGATTTTGAAATTTTAAAACAGAGGTATGACAAAGTCGCGATTGACGAAGAAGAACTTAAAAATCGATTTACTAAGGCAGCTCTGGAGCTACAACAACGCGCTGTTTTAAGGGGGACTATCGCAAAAATGTGCAGCGAGGATATCGTTTCATGAAATTTGATCATGCACCATGATTATGGTTTATTTACTTCAAGCGAAAGTGATACCCGACACGGCACTGTGAATCTCTAGCTTTTGCAATGATTTCTTAATTTTAAATAATAAAATAGATTGTCGTTTTCCTTTTTGAGATGCTATGTTAAAGAAAGATTATGAAATGTCTAAGATAACTTATTGTTAGTACATGTTTTTACGATGGGTACCGTCACTGTTGTATGGCTTTGTATAATTTATTTTATACCGTGTATTTTTTATTTGTTTTTATTTTATGACTTATTATCGCGAATTAAAAAGCTTTAAGAACGTTTAAATAAATATATACACATACAATTTATTTATTATTTTTCATACTTTAGATTGAATGTGATTTTGTGTAATAGGTTACCTACGTCTAAAATTAATAATCTGTATGAAGTGATTAATTTCACAAAAACATTAAACACGGTCAAAATCCGTGTTTTTCTGGAGATATACGTACTTAGCCTTATTTGTTAGATCTATATTTTGTATTTTCTTTTTGGAATTTTCTGTTAGTTTAAAATGTTATAGTCTTAATGTAATATATTTAATATAATGTGTGTTTTAAAAGTAATTACGTAATAATTAAGAATACCGTTGTAATGTTTCGACAGGCACCGTGGCGCAGTTAGTTAGACAGCCGACTGTGATACTGGCGTCGCGGGTTCTATTCCCGCCAATTGCAAGAACAAAAAAAAAACAAGAAATGTTTTTTTTCTCAATTGGTCAGGGTGTTGTGGTGTATTTTTCACTACCTCCTTCCATATCCCACCTGCTGACAAGCCTCAAAATAGAGGATTAGTGGGTTATTCCTTTAAGAAAATATTTTTATAATTCTTATTTTATAAATAATTCAACATTTTTGTATCGGAATCAATCAATTATACGAATTTATAATACTGCAATGTATATATTTTTCATTTTATGGTGATGAAATTAAAAAAATTACTTTTAGGTAGGAACTCGCTGAATAATATTTTTAAATACTCGATTTGAATTTCGATATGTCATTTTATTGAAAAACGTTGGATTGTTTTTGTTTTGCATTGGATGTTTTTTTCATCTTGATTTGTTTTATTAATCAATTGAAATGGGTAAGAAAAAAGCTAAAAAAGTCAAGAAGAAAAGGGAAATCGCAATTGATGAAGTCGACACAACATATTTACCTCGTGCAAAATTAGAAGCGTTTCTATTGAGCATCAAAGTAGAAGTAGACAGAGAACGTGAACAGAGGACTTTCTTTCAAATAGAACGCGATAAGTTATCTTTATTTTGGGAGATATCGAGAAACAAAGTGATCGAATTACAGAAACAAGTGTTAAACTGTAAAAGGGAGAAGGAAGAGGAAAAAGAAAAATCACGGGATACAGAGAAGTTACAAACACAAAAACTAAAACACTTTCGATGTGAACAAATTTCAGATTTAAATACTGTAAAAAGAGAGTCGCAGGCAGTTCTGCTTAACGAGCAAGCTGTGAACGCGGCTCGAGAATCGCAACGTCTTCAAGATATACGAGATCTTCAAAACAAACTGCGAGAGCACGAAATCGTTGCGGAAGAAGAACTAAGAAAAGCGAAACGATACTCCGCCGAAGTTCTGCATAACTCCAGAGCTGTCTTCGAACAAAAGATCCGAGAAATTACAGAGAGCGGTGAATTCAGTTTGCAAACCGCGCTAGCGAAACTAGAAACTACGCGGTGTGCGGAGTCAGCAGAAATTGAAGACGTGAAAAAAGATCACCTGCTGGAGATTATATGTTCGCACGAAAAAGCTTTCAACGACCTCAGAAACTACTATAACGACATAACTCTGAAAAATTTGGGTTTGATAAACGTTTTAAAGAAACGGATGGAAGGTTTGCGTCAAGCTAAAGAATGTGCAGAAAGGGGTCTGAATGACGCATTATTGACTCAAAATAAACTTGCGAGTACTCTCGAAAAGGCTGAGGAAGAACTGTTAGAATGTAAAAGAAGGACCATGAATCCAGACAAGGACCGATCTGCTTTGGTTACTAAATCATTAGAACTTAATAAAATGGAAAAATCATACGATAAATTAAAATGGGATTTTGAAATCCTGAAACAGAAATATGACAAAGTTATTACTGATAAGGAAGAACTGAATAAACGACTAACAATGACAGCTCTTCAGTTGCAACAGCGCGCAGCTTTAAAGGGGACTTTATCGAAAATGTGTGGCAAAAAGATTGTCTCTTTAAATTAGTTTAGATGTGATTAGGAATAAACATAATTTACATCGATTAATTTACTCATAAGATATAATTTGATTCGACTATTTACAACATGTCAATTTTATATTCTAATTGGTAATTACTCTTGTTTGTGTGTTATTAACTATTTTCAAATGTAAAACTCCTCTCGAGTTTAAGTAATAAATATAAAATAATAAAATTGTTATTTAATTAAATATTCAGCAGTGATTCATAATGAAAATTGTTTATTTAAAAAAAGCTCAATACAAGAGTCTTAAGAAATTGGGATATTGATGTTTCAATATGACAAAATAATTCCAGAAATTAAAAAGTTCACATTTTTAAATCATTATCACAAAATAAAAATACTTTTATTAATGAGTACTTTAGTCGACACATGTCATGTCCTCAAATTTTTTAACCATCCGCGTTACACCTTATAATTTACTCTCTGCCTACTAATGAAAATAATGTGAAGTTTCGCTAGTTTTAATTAATTACAAAAAGTAAAAACTACCGTCACTGAATATGTACATGACGACAGCACAGCGTGTCTCTGTCTCGGGAGTCGGGAGGCGGACGCGGGCAGCTAAGCGTTGAATCCGCATTGTTTTACACTCTCCATAATAGCCTCCACCTGGAACTGAAGTATAGAGTTACACCCTTTTCAGCTTGCTAACGGAACCTTTTTTCTTCGTATCATTGACCCCAAAAGATATATTCTTAAATAAGAAGTATCATTCTATGGACGAAATTGCGAACGGTAGTGTTATTAATATGATTACTTTTCTTCAATGGGATTTGAAGCGATTTTTTTATAATTTTACATTCCTTCAAATGTTTTCCTAAACAGTTATTTTAGTTTTTGTATTGATGATTAGATCGGATTAGATGGAGGTAGTTAGGTACTATTAGGCAGTTGGTGACCACATTCAAATTCTTATTCTTAAACGTCAGAAACATAATTCAGTTTTTGTTTATGTTTTTGACTTTTACATATATAATCTCTTTATATGTTGCTTCTGATTTGATTTGTATTTTGATTTGTTTATCAATTTATTTATCAATTTAATTTAAAATGAGGAAAAAGAAACACGAAATTATCATCGATGGAGTGAAAACTTCGGACTTGACGCGGGAGAATTTAGAAGCTCTAACGCTGAAGCTTAGAGAAGAATTGGATAGAGAACGTGAACAAAGAAGCTATTTTCAACTTGAACGTGATAAAATATCCTCATTTTGGGAGATAACCAGAAAACAGGCGCGTGACTTGCGAAGACAGCTGTTATTCTATGCGAACGAAAGGGTCGAGGAAAGTGAAAGAACGCTAGAAGAAGAAAAGATATACTTACAACAAGTTAGATATCTGCAATATGAACAAGTCGATGAGATAAAAACCCTTAAAGCGGAAATTAAAGCAGCTCTATGCTATGAGCAAGTAGTACACGCAGCCAAAGAATCACAACTTTCAAAAAATAAAAGAGACCTTCGTATCAAACTCCGAGAACTAGAAATTGATGCGCAAATAAACCTAAGAAAAGCGAACTCACAAGCCGCTGAAGATCTCCTTAAATCCAATGCTGACTTCGATCAAAAAATCCTAAAACTAGAAGAAAACTGTAAATTAAGGTTACAAATTGCGCTCGGGAAAGCTGAAACTGCGCGGCGTGCAGACTTAGCTGAACTCGTAGAAAGAAATAGTAAACATTTTCAAGAGATTGTACACACACACGAAAAGGCTTTCGAAGAATTAAAAAATAACTACAACGATATCACCTTAAATAACTTAGGTCTGCTCAATGCTTTAAACGAAAAAAATGAACATTTCCAGCAATCTAAGGAAGGAATGGAAAAAGACACAAAAGACGCACTGGCGATTGCAAAAGGCTTAGGTGATTCTCTAGCGAAGGTTTTGGAAGTACTGTCGAATCACAAAAGATTGGCCTTGCATGCCGACAAGAACCGGCGCGCTTTGACCGCTAAATCATTAAAACTTACTGAAGTCGTGAAATCGTTCGAAAAATTATCATTGGATTACGGTGTTCTCGAACAGAAATGTGGCAAAGCTACAGCCGAAAAACAAGAACTGCGGGATCGATTGTCAGATGCGTCTTTGGAATTGTATCCTGCGAATCCAAGGGAGAGACTTAAGTTAATGGACCGTTAAAGTATATGTTTTTACCTTTTAAACCTAAATAATTGTCTGCTTTTAAACAGGGCGTGGATTGTCGATATAATTAAGCTTTATTTGTTTTCCAGTAGCAGTTTGATGTTCAAAATGTACGAAACTTTTTATTATTTTGTTTGAGTTATGTGTTACGAGTTCATTACCATGAATTAATATTCATATTCGTTGATACGTAGTTATTAATTAGTTATAAATGATATAGGGCATCGTTACTTTTTCCTTTTTATTGTTTTGCAATATGTCAAAATGCCGTTAAATTAAATGAATAAATAATCGAATTTGTGGTTTTATAAACATAGCTTTATGTTGAATTTCTGGTCTAAGTAACCATTTTTGAGCTATTTAAGTTACAACCTTGGATTTGAGTTAAACTTTGACTGTAACATAATAAGTGTAAACAAATTTTTGATCATGCATGAAGGACAATGCCAATGTAAGATTACTTTAGAATTCGATAACTTTATTAAAAAGACGTCTGAATTGAACATGGAAAATGGTAGTAACCTTTATAATTTGTATGTATTGAGCCATATTCTCAACGAGCAACACAGCATAAAAAAACGGAAAACATTAATGATTTGTATTAGAAAGTCCGTAAGAATTCACATGTCCACAAAGGCTAATGAATTGTCAGGGAGCATCTAGATTAAAATCTAAGTCTCTAGTTTATTGTTGAAGTCTTTGAAGAACACATTTCCCACCACATACCCCACACCACATCTTAAGACTGAAGTCTCTGTGCCCAGAGACAAGGAAATATTCCTCGATGCCAAACGAGAAAAGCTGCCCGAAAGATCACTATCGAAGGAGGTAAACCATGAGTACATTATATTATGTATTTCACTGGGTAGAGCCCTTACAGGGCGCTGCAGATTAAATAAACACCTTGCTATAATGAACCTTTCTGAAACTTCTAGATGTAGGTTCTGCAGTGCAGATGAGGAAACACCTATACACATTATATGTGAACGTGATGCTTTACATCATAAAAAGAGCTTTATCCTCGGGGGGACCACTGGTTAAATCTGAGGATGTGAAAGAGCTCGCCCCCTACCTAATAGCCCGATACTTCACGGTTCTGAGCTTGGAGGGGGAGATTTAGCAAAATGTAAACTCTCGCCTTCCACACAGGCTCTTTATAGACCTGGGCTTGGAGGGCGAAAACTATTAACGGGGACCCGTCACAGTAGATCTCCACAGGTTGCAATGACGTCAGGAGCTTGCATAGCACTTACCCCCACCACTAAGAATAAGGATTGACGAAAATCGGGGGAGTGAACCATTCACTGACTGAAAATTAATTGATTGGACATGATCAATTAGCCGAAACAATTACACAACCGTTGAAATTATTTTTGGAAGATACCAAATCTGTATATCCGACAGGACTTATCAAAGCCACAAGAACAGTTTAAAACGCGTTCAGTTTCTTGGTTTATTGGCAGTATTGGAAGTGCAAACAGTATACAGTTGTTCTTAACAATGTAAAATTGCAAAGAAATATTCCCAACAACTTAACGAGTTTCATAAATACCTGTTCTTATCTAATGATGGAAATTAAAAAAATAATCAAGAGGCAATATGTCAAGTTCTTGTGGCTGTACAAGTATTGACTTGCCATCGCTCAGTCCCATCATGGTTTTGTGTGGATTTGTTTCCATGTGACGCGCAATCACTTATGGTTGTTTTTCTATTACTCCCAAGGTATCCAGTCCCTCGGTCGAGGTTGCCATCTACCCTACCTCCAGTACCGTCTCTGGATGTATCGTACGTCTTTCCAAATTACTCAATCCGAATGTTTCCCCCTTAATACTAATATGATGTCGTCTTTTCGTGTGCTTGTCTCTAAAAATACGTGCATAATCTTGAATGTGAATATATTATCCGATTGCTTTGTAAGAACTTGCCTGTGATTTTTAAGCTTGTCTCAAATAAATGCGTGCATTGTTGATGTATAATAATGCAATTTCTTTCATGGCAATTGCTTTCAATTTCAATAACATTGTTAACAGAGTTGGGTCCTGCTCGTACCCCACTCTATTTATTTATTTATTCAACCGACTTATGCAGTCCATTCTAAGGATGGTAAATACAATTTCTTATAATAAATGCAGACACTAATAAAATAAAATACAACGAAATAAAATTAAAGCTAGGACAAAAAAATAAAAATTCCTACCTCAAGACAAGATCCGGTATCTTAGTGATTTTTTAAATCTATAAAGACTTACACCAAAAAAGTCCAGATCTTGTCTCGAGTTTACAATACGACACAATCGGGACATTGGTGCATGCAAGCCATAGTTTGTGCTGTGTTGATCGAGGAACTGCACATTATTATTTCGCAACCAGCGGATTGGAACATTGAATGCCACTTTTTCAGTAACGATGGTACATCAATTAAGCCATTCAGTTAATTAAACATAAATATGGACTTAATGTTCTTTCTACGTTTTTGTTGACTTGAGATTTTTAAAATTTACTCCATTTATCCATTTCACTTCTTTCCGATATTCTGTTATTTACCATTTAAAAAAAATCTAGAAATGCAAATTCGTCGTTATATATATTTTTTCAATCACAGGAAAATGAAAGAAATTCTATAGTAGTCTGCAAAATGTAATTGAGAATTTTAATACTTCATAGATTTTAAATTAACTGCGTTTTATTATATTGCATTAATTTTCAATGCCTCTTTTATTTATATTCATATATTTGTTATGAAAAGTCTTAAAATGAATAAATCTGAAAAAAATTCTTACGAGAAATAAAAATTTATCGTAAAATTTGAAAAATCGTCCCGAATTTGAAAAAGAAACCCTGCAATATTGGTGAATAACAGTATTTTAATATAAACCAATGATTGCAATGTCATATAGAAATGTTATAATTTTCACTATGCCAATAATTCCCTTCACACGTATCCCTTTGATTCCCTAAAAGATCACGTCAATGATTGCCAAAGTTTGTTCGGAAAAATTAAAAGCCTAAAGTCATGTGCCAGTCCATATTATGGTTTCTATTTTATCTCGCGTGATGTCATCACCATCATTCCATCTCCGCTCTTACGTTGGAGCCCTCCCTATGTTTTCCAAAAAGAGCCTCCTCCCATATCTGTCTGCTGCCATGTGCTCGTGCGCCTCATCCCAAGCCAGGTTCGCGTTCCGCAGTTCAGACTTGCTGACTAATAGTCATCAGCAGAGGTCCAGGACGTCGAAAACCTGATGCTTGGTAAAGTAGGCTAACGTGGTTAAGGCTCTCGTGAGGCATCTGCAGGATATGGCCCAGCCAACCGTTTCTCCTCCGCTTGATGACAGTTGTCACTAGAGTTTGCTGCGTCCGTTCTTTCGTTTTTTTGTTCCTCACTAAGTCAAACCACCGCCCACCTAAGATTCTTCTTTAACGCTTATTCTTAAAACTCAATGTTTTGTTTATAATAATAAAAATACTTTATAGTTTTATTCCACTTTTATTTATAATTATTTTATAGATTTTTTGTCTGTCCTGACCAGTCTGACGATGTCGGTCACGACGAAACCCGGTCACTGGTAAAAAAAAATTATAAAATAATTATAAATAAAAGTGGATTAAAACTATAAAGTATTTTTATTATTATAATTAAAATGCAGTTCCACCAAGAAATGTCAGTAGAAAAACTCAATGTTTTGTGTTGTGTGAGAATAGGTGTTATGCTGGTGTTATATTCACGTGCTGTAGGTATGAAGGTATTTATCACAAATTTACCAATAAAATACAATTGGTAGAACATATTTCATCATCATTATTACCTTTCGGCACCTAATGGTGCATAGGGTACTGCATTGGTACACCAATCGCAGCTGTATCTTGTTTTTTTTGTTACATGAAGGTAAGATGATCAGTTTCACGTTTCAGGTGCCCGTTCAATATAATATAATATTTCATGGTAACCATGTCGGGAATCGAACCCGAAACCTCTTGCATGGAAGGCAAACGCGCTGACCGCTACACCACGAGGCCGACAACCTATTTACAGCGTTATAAAAAATATACTATAATGCATCCCCTCTGCCAATTGAAATAATGGAATCATTCGGCTCTTATAGGTGAGTCACTTCGGGAAATTTCGTGTTATTTGTGACGTCATCACCCGTCGTTGGAAAATGCGATAATGTAGTACTACCATGAACAAGGCACTTGATAAATCAATGTTTTTACTAGTGGTTAGAAACGTATTTTGTTTCAACATTATTTATTACACAAAACATTATATTTTTCTTTTCTATATGAACACCTCACTGGGCATAACCCGTGTAGAGGCATTCATTTACATAATTTTTATATTATGTTATAGTACATAATAAATAAATATAATAGATAACCCTGTATTGATATAAACATAAAACATAAAAAGCAGACATGCTGTTTTGGTGGGGTGACCATCTCAGGGCAGTTTTCGGGACCCAAATCCAAATGCCATTTTTTAACAAATAATTTGAATTTCTGTTTATGTGTATTCAATTTTAAATCAAGAGGTAGAGTGTTGTAAATTTCGGGAGCAAGGTACATGTGACTCCTCTGACTAAACGATGTTGTCATTTTAGGTGGCACAAATAGTTGTCTCTTTTTTGATCTCGTTTCATTAATTGTATTATATTTACTCCCACCATTTTTATGTGTGTGGACGAGAAGTGCCCTAGCGTACAGTTGCCTGACGTCCAGAACACCTACTCGTTCAAACACCTCCGTTGTGGGTGTTCTGATAGGGACCCCGAGCAGAGCCTTGAGTACATACTTATGTGCTATTTCCAAGGTATGCATAGCGCTTTTGCTGGCTCCACCCCATGCAATTATTTCGTAATCTATAATGGTTTGGCACATTTTGTAGTATACTAGATTTAAAGTTTTTTTGTCAGGAGTGTTTCTTACGGTATTAAATACATAAACAGATCCAAAGGCTTCTAAGGTTTCAAATAACATCTAAAGACACCTTTTCAAAAAAAAAATCCAATTAATTAAATTGTAAATTCTTATTATTCCCCGTGTCTTGCTAGGTCACCCCAACTTTATCTATCGCCCTGAAGCTTCTTTGTCCTGGGACTTCTCAACAGAAAGGGATAGCTCTCTACGCTACATATTCCCGTCTAGAAGCGATTACTTTTAAATGTTTTTATTATAAAACAATTTTTATCCATTTTGGTGGAAACGTTTTTGAGAGGGGAATATGGAAGTCTAGGCATTTACAGTTCTTATGACCTGTCATGGCACATTCGCCATTGTTCAATAACATCAAACCATCACGCCGTTTCTCCGTAAGGGTAGGCAGAGAGGATTGAACGCCACATCACTCTATCTTTGCATACATATCTCGTTTCCCCTACATTCATACATCCTTTCATGCACGCCCGCTGATTATTCGTGCATTTGACATGTCCATCTTCAAGTATTTGTTGGATTTGGTCAAGCCATGTCTTTCTCGGTCTTCCTCTATTTCTGCATCCATCAACATTCGCATTGTAAATATTCTTAGCCGTTTTTTCGCTGTCCATTCGTTCTACATGTCCAAACCAGCGCAGAGCTCCTTTCTTCATTTTGTCGATAGTGCTTGTCTCAGCCCTACCAAATATACGGATATCAACATTTGTGCATCTATTGTACAAATTTTACCACACATTCGCCTGAGAGATCGCATTTCGACAGTATTCAGCCTACTTTCATCCCTGTTTTTCCAAGTCCATACTTCGCTCCCATACATCAGGTTTGGGACCAGGACTCCGCTGTGAACTGCTAATTTTGCCTCTTGTGACAAACAAACAATGTGTTTGTTTGTCGGCCTATGTTTAAACATCCATATTTCCCCGACTTTTCATCTGATATCTTTTGTTATGCAAAATAGCTTAAACCTTTCGTGATGAAATCCAACCTGTTGTAGACAGCCTGATGAGGAAGTTCAGTGGTATTTAAATATGTTTTTATTTGTTAATGGACATTAAACTAAGTCTTTTATTTCTTTATCGTATTATCCATAATTTCCCCTTCCGAACCTTATGATGCATAGGGCTCTGCATTGGCACACCAATCGCAGTGTATCTTTATATTTTTTGTTACGTGAAGATAAGATGATCAGTCTTACGCTTCAGGTACCACTCCAGGGACTATGAAATATTCTAGCGTAAAAACACCTATTCAAATAAAATTTTCACGTCAACCACGCCGGGAATCGAACCCGAGACCTCTTGCATAGTAGGCCAGCGCGCCGACCACTACACCACGAGGCCGACACGTATTATTAGCTCTATGATTTTTTAAAGTTTTGTATTTCTGAAATCACTCCGCGTGTGGCGTCTCAAGTTCTCTTCCGCTTCTTCTCGGTCAGTTCTGCCGATTGGTCCGTTGGCGGTAAGTAAACCGCAAATCTTCCACAACTCTTATCGGTTGATTCTTGTGAACTATTGACGGTGTTCAAAGTAGTTCGTTTTTATTGGAATATTTTTTGCGTACATTTTCAAGAAACTTTTTTATTTTTTACCGCGCATAAGAAAACATTTTTTGTATCTAATTTCCCGTAGGGCTTAAGTTCCTCATTGGCATCGCCTGAAAAAACTATGCTTATTGATTCATCAGACTCCCTTCCTTCCCCCTCTTCGTTTTACCCCTGCAGAAGTAAGCAACCATTTGCTTTTTTTGAAATTTTATTCGTTCTAAAAAAATATTTTTATGTTCCAATATGTGTTCTTGCTCATACTGATCATCGTGGTTTCGGTAGTGATAAGGTTTAAAGAACACCCTGTATATATAAAGATTTACCTTAAAGGATAAACCACGGGAGTCGCATTGAACGAAATGTTCAGGAAACAAGATTTTATGACTGCGATTTCCAAAACCTCGTAACTTTTAAACCAAACAAAAATGATTGTTTTAATAAGCAAAGTACATACTAAATAGCATGTCTGGGACTACTGATGTTTTTTACATTAAAACAAAGTGGACTTCAGATTTTTATTTCAACTTAAGAAGCATTTTTACGACGAAAGTGGACTTTGGTGTTTTATTCACGCATAAAATAGCCTAATGTGATAATTTCTGCATTTTTAACTTCAAAATGACAAAAAGTGGACTCCCGTGTTTTATCGTCTTAAGGTACAGATATTATGTGTGTTTATTGATATAGCGTCACTTTCTTTTACGAAAATCTCCGCAAAATGAATAATGTTAAAGGTTCCATAATTTTTTTAAAGCCTGTATTTTTTACTAAATATATTTTTAGTAAAAACAGTTCTTCTAGCAATTTTCATAATGTATCTATTGTTATCAACCTCGCTGATAACCTCAATGATCTACGCTTTTACAACTCCATTTTCGACGATTCACTATGCATCGCCGATTTAATCAATTTGCATATTAATATATAATGGAACGCGAATATATAAATAACTAATTACAAACAGTAATAATAAAATGACCGAAAAAGTAGATTATGTGCAATTAACATATGTCAACTTGCGAAAATGTAAAAAAATGACAGTAATATCGTACTTTGAATGGAAAAGTTATATTCCTTAAAGATGCAATGCTTCTGACACGTATACACAATAACCGACTTACCTCTATATTCACACATAAAAACACATACCATACAAATCAGTCAGGAACTTCACTGGTTCTGTAAAGAAATTATTTTAAAATATATAGATATGTTAACATACCGTCATATATAAATTTTTAACTCTGTGTTTCTCATAAATAAATATATAATTCAACAAATACAAATAAGTTATCCTCTCTGCCCCTACGGAGAAATGGCGTAATGGTAGTAGCACTTATGTATTTTTATGAATTGATTTATTCACAGTACTTCGTTTTTTGTGTCCCGTCTCCATGGGACCAAAGTCCTTCAAAGATGAATAATTAACTAAAACAACATAGCCCAACTAATATTTATATATTGAAGAAGAAACATATTATAAAAAAATAACACATGTCACATCAATATAAAAAAAAACAAATACATAACATTTTATCTACATGAAAAAAAAATCGAAAAATCTTTAAAGAGTTTCCTACTTAAATATCCCCCGTTGAGGAAAATCAAATGCAAGAATTATTACAGACTTTACTCGGATATTTTACTTAATATAGCTTAATAAAGTAAACATCTATTTATTAGGCATGATCTTTGAATAATCTTAGTAGTTGTGAGCGAGTATAACAATTTGTCCAACAAAATGGTCTATATTTCGTATAGGGCTAATTTGCGATATAATTAGCCGATCCACCGAAGAGGCAGCTCGCCTATTAATACTGTCATTGGTCATTCAATCAGTAAATGCGGAGTCCACGCGTCGTTATTGTGACGTAGGGTGTCAACACATCGCTCGCTTATTACGTAGCGGACGAACAGGCACGCGTGGGCGCGGGCCTTAACATCTCGCTGCCAGAGGTTAGAACGACGAACTAGAGATGACGAAGCATGAGGTTTCTATTTTCTACAAACCTGGGAAGATTCCCTATGGTAAATTTATTTATTTTATTCAGGAAATGTGTAATAATCAAATGAGTAATGAACAAAAAAATATAGAAACCTGTGTCTTAATTACTATGGTCAAATTAAGGTTCTATGTATTACAGTATTACACCCCGTGGAATAACAGTGGCACAACTCAAAAAACGAAAAAGTTCACTTTAACCGGAGAGCAGTTACGCACACATTTGCCCTTACAAAACAAAAACACATCTTAAAAGTTCTCTCACTTCGGCCATCTCGTTTGAAACGTTTTCAGAAATAACAATGTCCATTGTGCCACTATTGTTTCTTGAATTTGATCTAAAAAATATCCTTAAACTTATTTTATTTCAATTATTTATTGACAATTCTTGATGGAATTCCATTGTAATGATGTAAAAATACTTTGTACACAAAAGTCAACAGATGAAAGAGTTGAGGAAATGTGGATGTTCAAACATAGGCAGAATAGTGAATGTTACACAGTGTGTAAAAGTGGCTACTTAAACCAGCCAATGACAGGTCATAAGCCCTGTAAATGCCTAGACTCCCATATTCCCTTCTCAAAAATGTTTTCCCCCTGTGTTGCAACTAATTTTAATTACTTTGTACACTTCCACTTATTTATTTGACGAATTAGCGCTTTCACCCTCTATTGGGCATCTTCAGACTGTTCAAATTTATTTATAGGCCACTTACATATTTTCGAGAATTATCCTGTTCATTTTTATAAATATGTTAAGAAACATTATATTTCTGCATACTTTTATAAAAAATGACAATTTAGGACTTGTGCCATTATTATTTCTCAAGGGGGAGATTACATTGGGAAGTAACAAAGTTATATTCAGTTGCTTAAACAGTTAAATCGAATTTACTGCATGTGTAAATTTGTAGTTAACTTAGAAGTATTTTCGTCGACAATCTGTATTTTGATGCTTCAAAAATTATTTTATACGAATTTTTTTTTTTCTGGATTTTTTTCTGGAAGCGAACTGAGTTATCTTCAATTGAACGTAGTTATGCAGAAAGGAGCCAGTCCAAAATTTAGAAAAAATGAGCTTTTGGTGTTATCGAGTGCATTAAGGTCAATTCTATTTTCTGCTAAAAACAGCCAGGCCTTTATACAAGAATCTGTAATAATCACCTTCTGAAAATAGCGTTGATCTCAAAAACGCTATTTCTCAATTTTGCGTAAAACGCCAACAGCTCTAGAAAAATCTTACGGTACTTCTAATAAAACTGGTCAAATACGTAATTAGATACTTGTTTGAAATACAAATGAACCAATGCATTAATTGTTTATCATTTGTCAAAGTCAAAAACATTCCAACTGTTGTGTAGATTTGATTATTCACTCTTTTCACAAACGTGCCATTATCTCAGTTTCACTTTTCCATGGCTGGCTGCGTTCTGCATAACTACGTTCAATTATTGTCTATACAGTAAAAGCTAATCTTCTGTATGAAAAAATAAATATTCATATGATAACTTTTCCTAAACGTTTTCAATTACGGGTTACTGACCAAGACACACATGTTCTTGCGGAAAGTTCGATTTTATTTTATTGACGGTTGAAGATAACTGATAACCTCGGGGCTCAAGACGGCTCAGGTGCGACGTGCAATATACTCGTATATAAATAAATTGCAACTCAATATAAGCAAATGTCAAGCTATGAGATCCTATAAAATAAAAAATCCCATTCTATTTAATTATATGTTAAATCAAAGTAAAATTACTGATGTTTCTACCGTGAGCGATCTGGGTGTTTTGGTTCGATTCGAAATTATTATCTGAAGAGCACATTATTAAAATATCTAACAAAGCTGTAAAATGATTAGGATTTGTACTTAGAACCGGAAAAGATTTAAATAATATTAACACATTAAAATATTTTTAATTGAATCGGCATTCAGTTCGTAACACTTCATTATAAATTATTATGAAAATTAAACTTTGATATCAGTGTTACACAATTTTATTATTTTACAAGAACAACTTTATTGCAACTTCCACTTATGTGCTAAATTTTAAGAAATAAATTCGACTAAATGTCCTGCCCCTTATTGATCATGTTTTCATATCTTTACTTTAGATAACCATCCATTCATATGCTAACACTTTAAATAAGGGGAAAAAAAACCCCTGCTCTAAGTTTCACTGATTAATTTGTTTATTTTTTGTTTAGATTCTATGACAATCTGAACAATATTCTGTATTTATTATATTAGTTTTATATCACCCGTCGATGGGAGCAGTGCTCTCCCGAAACTATAGTTGTGTTCTTGTAAAAGAATAAAATTGTGTAACACTGATAACAAAGTTTCATTTTCATAATAATTCATTAAAATATCTTTACACATCTCTAGTTAGAAGTCAACTAGATTATAATTCTCCAATATGGTCACCTTATCAAATCACTTTCTCAATTTCTATTGAGAGAATTGAGAATAAGTTTCTTAGATGTATTTATTTTAAGATGGGTTTTTCTAGTAATCAATCAAATTATAACAAAATTTTAGACTCTCTTAAATTAACTAAATTGCAAGAACGAAGAACATCGACCGATCTTACGACTTTATATAAAATAATAAAACTAATGTTTGATACCCCTGATCTACTGAAATTGATTTCATTCTATGTACCACCTAGGTTAAGCAGAACATCTACAATATTTAATAATTGTCAAAATTCTCGAACGGTTCAATATAACTCACCTATTGTTAGATTACAGAATACCGGGAATGAATATGCATCATATTTTGATTTATTTAGTTTATCTCTGCCTAACTTAAAAAATAAAGTGACCAACATATATTTTTATCAAAAAGAGCTAATCAACTTCAGAAGATTGGGTTGGAATAGTTATAATTTGATTGACAATATTTTGAGTTTGGCAAAATTTTTGTAAACAAGGACTGGATTCAACTGGAATCAACATGTTGATAAATTACCCGGTCCATGAAGAAGTATAGAAATTGAAAAAATAATATTTTCAGGCGTTGCCTAGTATGAAGGTGAAATAATTCAATTAGATGAATCTCACCCGCATAAATAAAGGTTTCAGCTCTTTAACTTCACAAACATCAACAGATGAAAGAATTGAAGGAATATAGATGTTCAAATATAGGCAGAATGGTGAATGTTACACAGTGTGGAAAGTGGCCTCTTAAACCAGCCATTGACAGGTCATAAGCCCTGTAGATGCCTAGACTTCTATATTACCTTCTCTTAAATGTTCTTCATCTCTGTTGTAAAATGTTAATAATTTGATTGATTAATGTATTTTGTTATTGTATAATTTCTTTAAAATATATATGTATTTCAAGTAATTTATAATGTGTACAGTACGAGTATATTAATAAATTTCATTTCATATTCGATTTTTTATATTTTTATTTTCAAGCACTCTTTATACCACATATATGTAAATGGCAGAAATGCCGTATTTAAATAAATAAATAAATAAATAAATATGCTCGAGTGCGATGTAATATTTTTACAGTTATCAATTTATTTTTTATTTTTAATAGAATAATAATAATGGATATGATCACAATAAAACAAAATTAAAGTAAAAGAGTAACTTAAAAACATCAAAAGCAATGTAAAAATGTAGAAACTGGCTTGAGTAGCAGTAGTTTATCGTTTGTTTTTACATGTTTGTTACAATCACCCACGTGTTACTCGCTAACCTTGCTGTTACTCGCGCTTGCTGTATATACGTAGATACTTTGTACATTTACATAATATCATTATATATAATACGCGGTTAGGTACCCAGGAAATAACCTTTAGCATTATTTAGAGCCCTGATAGTTGAACCGTCCGTTCAGCGCAATATTGAGTTCAATTTGCGATATTTTCATAATACGATCTGTCGGTTAAAGTTTACCATGCAAACAGATGGCCTTTGGCTATTCTAATATCGTCGCCTTAATTTGAATACAACGTAAGTTTTTTTTTTGAGATTATGATTGTCATTTTTGAACAAAGAAATTGTTCACAGAAAAGAGATAAAACACCATAGAATTAAGAATAGCCCAGAAGGAGCGTAGAATCATATTTGAATACAACGGACTGTGTCCAATAATTCCCCACTATGCCCTACTTTAGCCGCGCGCATTCGTGATGTCGCCGCATAATGTTGCTTGATGGGAAAAAAAATCATTACACAAATGTAAGGTAAAAAAAAAAGCAATTTGTTAATTTCTCTAAAATTGTATTGTGCACGCGGAAATATTGATTTACACAACAGAGTAGATAAGTAAAGGGTCATATTTAATAAGAGTAATTGAATTAATGAACTTTGAACTTAAAATATAAAACAAATTTTATTTTACATAAAACTGATATTTTGATATCATGTTAAATAATGTTTGATGTTTTAAAGATAATGTCTTTCAAATGTCCCCCACGGCGTTATTTAATCCGAGGTCTAATTTTCATTAGTTCTTTTATTATATGAAGAAAATAGGGTAAAAAAATTACTGCCCTGGCAACACTAGTGAAATTTCCATTTTGTTTCTTCGACAATCTGACAAAAATAATTAAATTTTTAAGTAATTCATTTGCAACTTAAACATTTGTTTGCTACATAAAATGTGATACAATCCTGTTTCTTTAAGATCCTAGCAGTATTTCTACACTTAAAAAGGACACAACACGGCATAGTTGAATTCAAATTAGTAGTTGCTTACTGATCGACGTCTACAAAGAAATTAATGGGTCAAAACGTAAACCTACTCATTTATGAGTAGTTTAGTTGCCTTCTGTTTGATGAGCGTATGCGGTTTCTAGACTGTTCTTAATTCTTTGGTTTATGCATGTTATTAATCTCACTAAAAAAATCTTTTTTTTTTTTTTACAATAAACAAAAGAGGTAAAACAGAGTATTAAAAAAACAAAGGATAATTACATAGCAACGAAATACATATTAACAGTAAAAATACAATATTTTGAGTTTGTCCAAATTTTTGTAGACAAGAACTGGATGCAACTTTCTGATGAGCTGTTTATATTAACATATTACGAGAAGGTAGAGAGGTTAGAGAAGGTAGTATAGAATGTAAATGCCTAGACTTCTATATTATCTTCTTTAAAATGTTCTTCATCTCTATTGTAATGTGTTAATTTAACTCTAAATATAGTTTATGACTCTAGGGTTAATACTATCTTTACATGAAAATCAATGTACCAAGGTTTGGTCTAAATTTTAAGAGGTGTAATCTGCCGGAGGAAGAGTAACTATATTTTAGCTATCTTAAACTTTTGAGTATATTTTTAACAGAAATACCTTTAAAAAAATTGTTTTGCAATGCACGTTTACCTTTTTTCTTTTATTTATTTATTCACACTCTTTATCAAAATACAATTCCATGTTCACTTTGCCCAGCTAACAAGGGTACATACCCCGTTCCAAGCTAGGCAATTACATTTTAATATATTATAATAGTTAACAAATTAATATAGAGCTCAGACAAACAAAATATAAACTTATTCGGATACACATTTTGATTCTATATTCACATATATACACATGTACATACACACACACGTACATACACACACATGTACATACACCCATGCGCATACACATACATACATTCATAAAAACATGGTTCACTTCATGGTTGTCATCTATAAATATTTATTTTTTTTAATTATTCCTTATTTTTTATATTTTATTTTTGACATCCAGTAAGGTTCTCCAATCCGTGGCATGCATCAACTTTTCTGACTCCCTACGACCAATGTCATGAAAGAGCGAGGTCAACACCTTCCGTAACTTGACAACACTCCCGTCTTTCCACGATTCTGGCAAAAGGTTTTAATTGCGCAATTTTGGGAAAACCTGCCAAATCGTATAAAATCCTTACTTTTTATCAGACTGCATACAGCCTTAATGTAACACGACATTACAGCACCGTCTCCAGAGGGATTTTATAGCACAGTATTTTAGAGTTAATTTTTTTATTATTATTATATTCATCGTTAAATTTCAACGATCGACATATGTACTCGTATCATACATGATCGGTTTTCGTAGAATACTGACTAAATTCAATTATTTAGTAGCGACTAGCTGAGCAACACAAGTCGACATTGATTGTAAGTTTACAAAATCAATACATTGCATGTTGGCGTGCAACAGAAATAATACATCATCTCTCTCTAGCGACATAATTATTTCACTATGGATAAATAATCCAGTTTATGGATATAATTTAGACGAAATTGTGATATTTATTACTTATTTAAATATTTACACTTTTATCAATCACATAAACAACAAATCAGGTAAATTAAATTAACAATTACATCTGATATATCTTTCCCCCGTCTTAATTATCATCAAACCCTTATCCCGCGATAACAAGCGTACATAATTATTATTATTATTATTATGGATAACTTATATAGCGCCATTTTCCTAACAAAATACCTCAAGGGCGCTTTACATAGTGATTCTTTTAAATTTGTCTAGTATAAAGTCAAATCAATATTTATGTGCGAAAATGTGTATATTTGTATTAAAAATTAAAGTGTCGTCGGTAACTTGCAATTGAACTTTTTCGCTCCCTATATTTAAGTTAGTAGTCATTATTATTATAAAACCATGTAGGACTATCATATGATTAATTGTAAAGGATCTTTACCGACAAGCCGTGTTCATTGGCTTGGTGAGTCCTGTAAAAAAAAAAAAAAAAATTAAAAATGTTTTAAAATAACTAAAATGTAATATTGTATGTAAATAATAAATATATAAATAAAATAAAATAAATAAGAACATGTTTAGAAAAAAAATTATTTCTAATATATTTCTCATATTGAAAACATAGCTTTCAGATACAATTGAAGATAAATGTCAGATTAAATCACGATATCAAATACATAATATGTTACTTATGTATTGTATAAGCAGGTTTAAATGCATATTTTGACATGTATATGTGCCTGTGGATATTAATTAGTTGAGTTATTTTAAGTGTTATATTTTTTACATTTTTAATCGTTTATTTATTTATATATTTGTTATGCTTTTTTGTTTCTATTTTATATTATTTTTAACGCTTGCCAAACGCAAGAGCCTGACTCTTTTTTGTCAAATTCAACTTGGAGTGTTCTATTTTTTATTTCTTTATTTATTGTTTTTATCTTAAATAAAGGTTTACTAATAAAAAAATAAAATAAAGAGTTAACTTCCCATTGTAATTCGGGCCCTGGGTTGGTATTCTGAACGCTTTTATAGCGCGGCATATCGCGTATTTACGCACTCAATACACGCTAAAAGCGTTCAGAACAGCTGACCAGGTGCTATTCTATTATTTTAGGATTTTCGCTGTAAAAATGATTCTTTAAGTTAAATTAAAATCTGAAGTCCACTTTGTTTCTATGCGATAACATCAGCAGTCCCAGAAACACTATTTTAATATGTACTTGTTTTTTATTTTATTTTATTTTATTAACATAAACGGCAAATCTGCCTTTTACAAACATTTATAATATTAACATATTTTGCTTAATATTTTATTTTTTTTAAAACATGAATTTCTTTATACCCAAGATTTATAAAAAAAATTAAATCAAAATTTATACTAGATTTATATTTAAAAAATTAACCTAAAAATTATACAGCATATTCAGTAGAAAGTTTAAATAATAAAACATTGTACAGTAAATACAACACAGCTAGGCAAAGTGAACAAAAAACTGTATATATTTATATATATATATTATGAAATGCATGAATAAATAAATATAATTACCATTCACCATCTTTGAAAAAGTTCAAAAGGTTTGTTCTGCAGGAACAATACCCTACACTAAATATATCAGATACGTGGGAATAACTATTGCCGAGTTCGTGAAGTCTATTTAATACGGCATTACAAGTATACACTGTCCGTGAATTGTTGCTACAAAACGGTGGCACCCGTCTAGTCATTCTTCCAGGCACCCTGAAGTTGATGAGAGATAATAGTTTTTATTAAAACAATCATTATTTTATATTGAAAAGTCTTTATGCATTGAAATTATCTCATTTGGTTCAAAAGTTATCATGTTTTGGAAAATGCACAATCACTAAATCATGTTTCCTGAACATTTTTTTCAATGTGACTCCCGTGGTTTATCCTTAAGAGTTATTTTTTCTCGTCGTCTTTTTCATAAAATATTTATACACTGCACAATATATTGCAAAGGGCATTTCGTGTAATTAAAAAATAAGACAATAATCTGCCCACAGAACACACCCGCGGTAACCCTGTGCCGAGGATACACTTCATAATGCACATTACTTTACTACATATTTTTTCTTACGAGACATACACATTGAACATTTTACTTAGGTACTACAGACAGAGACTATTATACTGTTACTGACAGAAAATCTTTTAAACCGAACATCAAAACAATAATATCCACTGTTTTATAACTCTACATTTCCTTCATTGCTAAACTGTTGTATATTACGCGAATTTGTTGACGAATTTCTATGTGACGCATAAACGAAAAACAATAATATTCTTTTATTTACACAAGTGGTATTCTGTTTTGTTTTTAAGTGTAAGTATAATTTAAAACAAACACAACAAACGCATTACAAGGATAGAACATGCCTTTATTTATTGATTCATTTTTTCTTTACTGAATTTCTTTATTCAGTTTAATATTATGTATTATGATAATGACCAACGATGATTATTGAAATCACAAAAAAAAATTACTCCTAATGAAAAAAATGCCAAGTAAAATTGAACGTATAGTAGGGCCAATTTAATAGGTCACATTTGACATTTGTCGGTTTTAGCTTCATAGTGAGGTGACCTGCTTAAAATGAGAATGAATCGATTCGGACTTCAAACATAATATACGTGAATTGAATTCAGTTCCTATGAAAAAGTACCTATAGGTACTGTAATTTTATTTTTAAAATCATTAGTCAAATCCCTGTCAACAGATAGGAACAAAATAAAATAAGAACATAATTTAAGAAAATTATCAACATTCGATTTTTCTGGGTAACATCCCTAGTGTTTAAAAAGAAAAAAGGTTCACTGACGCAACATTGTAACGACGTTTAGAACAGAAAAAGTTTATTATATTTATAATGGTTTATTAGTGAAAGCAAATCGTAAAATTACCGTCTTTTGTCATTATTACAATAAATATGCAATCGTAATTGAAAAAAGTTAAGCAATTGTGCAGTTCTAAATTCGAAAAAATAAATAATATATTATACCCGCACCTACAATGTTATGTTGTTGAATTTTGATGTGTGAAGTGTCAAATGTGACCTGTTAAATTGGCCCTACTGTAGTTATGCATAAAGCAGAGAGTCCACAATTTTGGAAAAATTATATATTGGTGTTATTGGGTGCTTTAAGGTCAATTCTATGTTCTGCTAAGAACAGCCAGGCCGCTTTCATACAAAAATCTATAATAATCACCTTCTGAAAATAGTGTTGATCACAATAACGGCATTTCTCAATTTGCAGAAAACACCCACAGCACGAGGTAGTGCGGTCAGCCAAACTTAAAAAATCACCAAAATTTCTTTAACACTTAATTGTTTTAAAAAAATATATATTAAAGCAAATTAATTAAGGTACTCTTTC
This sequence comes from Micrasema longulum, assembly GCF_059751315.1. Lineage (NCBI taxonomy): Eukaryota > Metazoa > Arthropoda > Insecta > Trichoptera > Brachycentridae > Micrasema > Micrasema longulum. The sequence goes on along the minus strand of NW_028277595.1, from coordinate 178,085 downwards.
CAATCAAGTATCGGGTGGTGGTCCCGTGGCCAGTGCCTCGTACTCGCGGCTCAAAGGTCCGTGTATCGAATCCCACTCTACCCCAACTTGGTAATTTTCTAAGAGTGAGTCTTTTAAATCTCGTTAAAAATGGACCTCAAAATTATATATTTAAGTAAATCATAAGAACGTAAATAATTTATTTTTTAATAAAAAATTGTACTCTCATAGAAATAACACAATACCCTACTCTAGTACCCCAATATAAATAAAATAATATGTTCAATACACAATGACACAACGTACATCAGAGTTTTACTTGGGCTGGCTGTTTTCTGCAAAATGCACATCTTAGGTTGTGTGGTCATCAGACTTTTAATAAACATTAAAGCTGGTCAAATACACAATTAAATTCTTTTAATATTATAAAAAAAAATATGTACGCATTATTTATTATTTATCAAAGGTAAAAACACTTTAACTGTAGATTCGATTATTCGCTCATAATTTTCACAAAAGTGCTATTATCTCAGTTTCACTTTTCTGTGGCTGGCTGTTTTTTTGCATAACTACGTTCAATTCTGAAAGGGACTTGAAAACCTGCTCTCCAACTAGAAATCAGAGTAAAGAATCTGAAAGAATCATCACATTTAATAATGCTAAGGCATAAAATACATGCTTACGTAAAACACAAAATATACATAAAAAAATATGTGAAATAAATTAGAAAAGTTAGAAATGTACAAATTTAGAAAAAATAGAGAAAATATAATAAAAAAATTATGACAGTAAAAGAAAAAAAACGTAAATACTATTTATTATTTTTAGAGTCTTTATTCCATAAAATATACACATTATTTCAATAATACATTATAAAGAAAACAAAGTATTAGAATATATTTTGTATCGATAAACTATTCAATAATAGTTTGTCATCGGGTGCTCAGACATTAGTTTTAATTAATAATCAATTAAAAGGAGTACAGACATAATACATAAATAATAGTTTAAAGAAATATATACTTATTTTTTTGAAAGTAAGAAAATAGAGTATAATGATACAATTAAAATTAAAGAATAGCAATTGACTTGAATATATATTAAACATAAGAAAAACATTAAACACATATGTAATTTGTGTGTTCTCATAAATGTAATAAAAAAACAGTTAGTGTATAAACAAAGCATGCAAAGATATAAGTTAATAAAATAAATATCTGCAGTACTTGAATGATAGTCCCGACGTAACATGGATATCTGGCAAGTCTTGACATTTATAATTAATAGTGTCAAATGTAGTTTTATTTCAAATGTAAATGTACACATTTAGCGGCTACTCTTAGGTGAAAATCCTATAAATGATAATCGAGTGGAGATAATTCGGCCTCATGGTTTACTGTTTATTGCGTTTGCCTGACATTAAATAAATATATATATATATATATATTAAATACAATAAAGCAAATCTTTCGGGCTAAGGTGGTGAAAATAAAATTAAACGCAAAATTTAAAGAAACCCAAAATGTTCAGGATAATTTTCCAAGTATGTAAAACAAAAAATACTCAAAACAGTTGAATTCTTATGATTTGGCATCTGTTTTCTTGATTTTAAGACACACTCAAAACTTTGATTGGCTCTCCTTAAAAATCGACTTTTTTGACTTCAGCCCTTTTTCCCGCGCAAGGAAGAAATATGAATTCCTCTATGTTATTTTACTGTGCCGTGTGGATTTTTGCCATGGTATAAAATGGACCTACCACATCCGAATTCAAAGAAAGATAATTATATGTATTATGAACAAGTGCGTAATAACCTGTCTGGTTCTGCTAACATCTTTCATATACACACAAGGTATTATTTTCCTAACTGTTTCTAATTATATGACTGTTCCCACTGTAACAGTTCTCAGTTGCAATTTCATATACTTACTGGCAATAGAGATCTTATTCTCTGAAAGATAATGCGTAAAAGATCGCTTCAGTTGTTGATAAATTACTCGAGATTGTTTATAGCCCACTGAAAAGAACTCTTTTGCATATTTTAAACTTAATATGCTTTATGCCGTGCATTCACGATTAGCATTAGCAATGTGATTTTTATATTTATATATATATAATTCCTCTGTACGTGTGATGTCACCGTACTCCTTCTTAACGGCTTAACCTATTTACGTGCGGTTTTCAGCAAAACATAGATCTTTGCGCTGTGCGTGTTGGTAGATATTAAAATCTTCAATCGAATATGTAAAAAAGAAGTAAGGAGCATAAATGTTTAATTCATCGATCTACCAGGGTTGCATTCGAGGAGAATGCATTTGCTAAAAAATGGAAAGATGTTGTTTTTTTGTGTATAAAAAAGGTTTGTTTTTAAATGTTTATAAACAGCATTTTTTTTCAATCAGACTCTTTTCTTAAATTTCTTAAAATTTCTACCCATTTGTTTCTTTTTATTGGATTTTTTGTAACGCTAAAATAATATTCAATTCAATACATTATTTAAAATCGTATTCCTACATTAGTACACCCCTTTGCTGGTGAGACGACCGGAGTTTGACGTTTGCAAAAAGAATGCCATATTTGAAAAAATATTTATTTTATGTTTTGGAATTCAACCATAAACAAGTACCTAGGTACCTACTTAAATGAAATATTTTAATATTATCAATTTTAAGTTTTGTAATGTAATCACAAACAAGTAGTTAGGTACCTACTTATCAATGAAAATTCTTTTTCCAAGCTAATAGCAGGGAACCCAACGTTCGGGCATATAATTCAATATTGCAATTTAGCATTGCAAAAAAAAACATTAACGTAAAAGTTGCCATAGAAAATTTCTGAACATTTTAAGAATATTCTCAAAGATGAAAGAAACTAAAATTGATTTCAATGATCCTGAAAGAATTGGGAAGCAATTTCCAAGACGATTCTGAAAGATCTGAAAAACTATTAAAAACAATTCTTCTGAAAGGTTTCTAAAAATACTATGGAAATCGAAATAAATTAGCAATGAGGAAGTGTAGCGGTTTTTTTTATTTAATTTATTTGTTATCAAATTAATCTAAATTTTATAAAATATGAATTTATTGTATTATCAGCGCTATGATTTTTTAAAGTTTTATAATTTAGAAATTACTCCGCCTGTGACCTCACAAGTTGTTTTGTTGTGTTCTGCTGATTGGCGAGATGGTTTCCCGTAAACCGAAAATCAAGCACAACACTATCATTGGTTGATTTGTTAGAACTTATGACGTATTTTGGTTCAAAGTATTTCATTTTTATTCAAATCAAATTATTTTTTCACACATTTTCGAGGAACTTCGCCATACAATTAAATGCTCCAATTTTTACCGCGTGTAAGAAAACATTTATCACATCCAATTTCCCGTAGCGCTGAACTGCTTCTTTCTGAAAAAAAAACATGTAATGGTATGTGTCCGTGCGGATTAAGAATACAGTTATGTATGTGTGTAATATAATCAAGAATCCTGGACGAATATTTTAGACTCAATGGCTGCTCTCGGGTAAAAAATCCTGAAAAAGGAAATCTAGTGTAGAAAAATCCGCCTCGTAGTAATGTGGTTGGCGCATTCGCCCACAGTGCTTGGGGTCGCAGGTCCGATTTCCGGTTAGTACTAAATTAGCTCCCAATGTAACTACGATCCGAGTAGATCTATTGCGACGGGTCCCATGTTGAGTTTTCAATGTTTTTTTGAGGCGGGTTGCGGATCAAGAGATCCGAGGTTCGAACCCCGCTTTACGGTTATTTACAACAAAAAAAAAGACAGTCCTGACATTAAGATATTTCGGTAAATCGTAAAAACGCAATATGTTTTTTTTTTAATTAAAAAACCTAAGCGGTTGTCCACCTTATTGTTTCCATTTCTCCGTACTATCTATGACTATTATGCATAGTTTTATCTAAGATTAAAACATGCCTGGCATCGATCGCAACATTTATTTTTTAATAACATTACTTTTATAAGTGCAGTTCGCGTGCATTTATGTTTATATGTGGAATATGTATGAAGCGAGGTCATTGCCGCGTACTCTGCCAAATGCAATTGTGTGTACGTATAAAAATAGTTTTTCACCGCCTTCTGAACCGAAAATCGCCAGCAATTTCACGACTGCAGTCAAAAGGTGCAAACTTTTAACGCACACGAAAAAAATATATACGCCAGCGCATCTTTTTACACGGGGATACGTTCCACGCAGTACTGTGTAAAAAGAATATTAAAAAAGAACGATGGAAGATAGGCTTTTTAAATAAAATCAAATACAAAAATATAACATTACAACGAGATACTTAAATAAATGTAAAAAATAAAACTGGTAGAATAAGGATGATATTTCCATCCTTATTCTACCACTATGCCCAGGCGTAACTTTATACCAGTTTATAAGTAAGGCCCATAGTCTAATAATTTAACCGCGCTTGGTACTATGTATTTAGAAATTGCCACCTGCTGCGTTCATTCATCATTATCATTACCTTTACATTACCTTTAATTGAAAATTAATTTTATGGCCCATTCCATACGACAGCAAAAATCCACACAGCACGATAAATCTTAGAGTAATAACACGCCACTGGCGAATAGAGTCACCCATACGGAGAAAACCCAGTCTATGATTATTAATTACTAGGTTAGCTACAGATAACAGCAATACAACGGACCGTCAGTATTCGGGTCGAGAATTGCTAGCGCAAACTGAAACCATCCGTTGCACGTTTGTTGTGAACCTAAAACCAAACCCAAAATTGGTTCGCTTTTGTTCTATGCAATAGAGCTAAATGGCTTATCTAATGAATTATTACTCTGAGCGATAAAGAGGGTGGATTTGTAATACAATAAATTATTGTATATTCCCTGGCCATTTTAAAGAAATGTATGAAACATTATCGGAACAGAAACAGAACCGGCTTGTGGTCCTGTGGCTAGGTCACGGACTCACGGATCGAAGGTTCAAGGTTCGCAGCCCGCTCTACCACAACTTAATTACCATTTTCTAATAGTGAGTTATTTGTGACTCATTGAAAATGGTCACTAAATTTGAAATATATGCGTAAATCATAAGAATCCAAATGATTATTTGAAATTTTTTTAAATATTGTATTCCTTAGAACCGTAAACTTCTAAATTCTTTTACACGTATTTTTTTTTCCTCTTCTTTCTTGGGTCCTCTTCCTTCCAAACTCATTACCGGATCCCACATTTTTTTTACATATAATGTGTAGGCATAGTATAATTATTTTTATTAATAAGTTTATATGTGTACAAGCTCTGTTTGCCCGCTGACAGCTGTAATTTGAAAATAAATATGCATATAAAAAAATATAAGCACAAATTTTGACCATTTTTTTCCTTTTGACCTGTCTGTTTATTGTTTGGCTGAAAGATATTACTTTTAGCAATAAACCCGCCTAAGTGCAAATATTTTTTTGTACTTGAAGTTTCAAATGAATATATTTTTTAATTATTTAATGGCAGGCATACCGTCACTTGATTTCCTTTTGCAGGATTTTTGTGTTAACACATCCGCTAATTAAACAAAAATACATTCAAAGTAATATAATTAATTTTAACCCTTATTTTACCGTGTTGCGTGGATTTAAACGATACTTGTGAAATGGGCCTATGCGTGTGAATCTGTTGTTCTAAATCCATTGACCCCTATTTTCTACACTGCTTTAAGCCGAATGTAAATTTAAATAGTAAGGCTGCTTATCTGCACCATATTGTGTCTTCACAACCCTTAGATAAGGCTTAAAGTCTGCCTTCAGCTCGACGTTATCTTTATACAAAAAAAGTTAAACCTTGAAGTTATTTATTTAATCTTAAAATAGTGCATATCGTCGTTTCGCCGGCAATAGAACTTTCGGTGATTTTTAAGTGTTTTTTTTTTATTTATTCTATTACACTTCCTAAGTATCCTATACGATAGATTGCCAAGAAAAAAGTGGACCACGACCTTTGGTCAAAGAGGATGCGTCTACTTCTTATCGAAGTGTACAACCCACTTCCGTAGTCCATAAGGACAATTAGTAAATATTCTCAACTGTAAAATTGGTATGAAGAAGTGGATAATGGAGGTGGGTTGCGCACGATTCGATGAGTGGATCTGGCCAAACATGTAAACAAAAAGATGTTCTTATTTGTAAGCTTTTATAGGATAAATGTTAAAAGTAAAATTTGGTTTTTTATTGTCGCTGGAAATGATAAATTTACCAAGCTGTATGTAGCAACTAATTAAAAAATCTTATACGTGCGTATTATTTTTGCGATTCCTACATAATTTGAATAAGAATTTAACACGAGATTCTTTATTAAGGACAAACGCAAAATATTGTAATAAAACTAACTGGTCCAAGAATATGTTTAAAAATCGGAAAATTGTTTTCAGGCGTTGCCTAGTATGTGAAATAATTCGATCAGATGAATCTCTTCACAACAATAAAGGTTTCAGCTCTTTAACTTCACAAAAGTCAACATGGAAAGCCCCACTCTCTTACCCGGATCTATTTCAAAGGTCTTGTGGCCTCTTTTCATATCCGCACATTGCAAAAAAAATGTTTTTTATTTATTTACATTTACTTCTTTAAATGCCCCCATCGCCGTCAGAGCAACCTAAGAAAATACAGTCAATTTGTCTGTCACCCTTGATCTAATTTTCCAAATTCTGACGGCGACAGGGTATGTTAGTTTATTAGCTTGTTAATAAACCGGAAGAAAAAAGTCCGATCGGGAGAATTATAACCGTCACCGTTACTAAAATCAACAGATGGAAGAATTGAAGAAATATAAATGTTTTTTTAAGATATACGTTTTTGTATGAATAAATAAAAAAATGTTAATGTAAAAAACTCTAATTGGTTCTTCTGTAAAGTCGCTCCATGACGCTTGGTAACTTTTTCCTTTCCAGCGTCGATATGTATTTAGGGCATGTTTTAAAATTATGTAAAATGTTTCTCTCTGCACGGGGACACCCAGTGAGACATGTTTTTTTAATTAAAAACATTAATGAAATAACTATCTACTTTTTAACTGAAAATTGTACTTTTATTTTTATTATTATTTTATTTTTATTTTATTTCATTGGAAAGTCAACAGACATTTATAAATGTATAAGATGCAATTATATTATAAATACATATCATAATGTCCAATTAGAGGCTTCCACATAATATTGTTATTTTAAATGTTGTCATATAAAAATTATACACAACATAAAATAACTAATCATACACAACTTATAATCTTACTAAAAATGTAAATGTAATACATATTATTAAAAATATATCTATTTGAATATTGGTCACACAGTTGCACATTATAATATATAATACAACTAGATATTTATTATGTGCCTACATACAGAACTGCACATAACCTGCATAAAATAGGCTGCGATTTCAAGGCGCAACATTATAACTTGAATTATTTTTAGAAATTTAATTTTTAAAGGAAGTTAAAGATATATTATTAATATCAATACAATTTAATTTCTGATTACACATTTTGCAGGTTCTATTTACAAATGAATTTTGAAAAGATTTAGCGGAACATTTAGAAATTTTAAATAGAAATTGGTTTCTGGTCTGCGTTACTGGGACTCTAAAATTAATAAGTGATAGAATCTTAGGGCAATCTACTCGTATCATGTTATTTATTATTTATTTATTTATTTGACGGACTTATGCATTGCATTCTAACAATGGCAAATACAATTTCTTAAAATTGATACAGGAACTAATAAAATAAAATACATCTAAATAAAATTAAGCTAGGACAAAAAAAATATAAATTACTACCTCAAGACAAGATCTGGTCTATCTTAGTGAATTTTTAAAACTATAAAGACTTGCACCAAAAAAGTCCAGATCTTGTCTCGAGCTCACAAAACGTCACATTTGGGATATTGGTGCATGCAAGCCATAGTTTGCGCTGTGTTATTTAAAGTTTTATCCATAAAAATGGCGTCAGCCATGTTTCTGCGAATTTGGAGAGTTTGGATTTTAGGGAAGTTTGTAGATTCACCTGGGCCTGTATTCTTGTTAATAAAACAATATAAAAAATATGTATCTAAGAACTTTTTCGCCAATATTGAGAAATCAGATCTGCATCAAAATCCGAGTGATCCTAAAATCTGTTAAAGTTGGGCGATACACGTTTCCTATTGATTAATTGGCCAGTCTTGCAATCTAACCTATCGCCCGGGTACTCGGTCGTATCAGTAGGTGATCAGGTGATCAGTATCCAGCTTCCCGGCCCTTTGCGGACCGTGACCCAGATTGCTATTGGCGTATCGCGTAGTATTGGCTTACCAAATACTGCTCGCTCACTCGCGGCCTACTTTCACGCCAGGGTTAGCGAAGCAAACGCTCGATTGACGTTAGAAGCACCTGCTTCTCTCCGATCGGCCGGCTCCAGGTGCTGGGTGGACCCGGACCATTGGCCCTCGCCTCTGCCCCGCTTGCTGACCACAGCGACGATGACTAACAATCCAAATAACATGTTACGAATTTTGATTTGACGTTCGATCATCGTTTCAGTTCAGGCCGTTTGTTTACACGCGGACAAAACAATATTTTTTATTATATAAATAAAAGACGAGTGATACTTTAATCCACAAATTTGGAATATCCAGTGACCGGTTTCATCGCTTTCGCGACATCTTTTTTTTTTTTTTTTAAAAAAAGGAAATATTTGCGTTTTTATTATTTACCCAAATATTTCGATTTTAGGGCCATTTTCAACGAGTTGTAATACTTACTTTTAGAAAATGGAAATCAAGTTGGGGTTCGAACCTCGGACCTCTGATCTGTGAGTACGCAACACTAGCCACGGGACCACAACCCGATTTTTAAAAGAGAGTTCAATGTATTTATACAAAACAGAAGTAAGGATAGAGAATTCAAAATGATATGAAAGTAAATTAAATAAAGTTATTTTTATCTTAAGGATCATTATCAATTTTTTTTTAGGGTTAACTAATGAGTTGATATAATGCTATTTTAATGAGTTTAAGTATTTTATTTTTAGCGTCCTATCCTTCGTGATGAAACCGAAAGCGATGAAACCGGTCACTGGATATTACAAATGTGTAGATTAAAGTATCACTCGTATTTTATTTACATAATAAATTACAATGAACTTCCATCAAGAATTTACACTTACTAACTTACATGTTTTAATACAATATGTACGATAGTATTGTCTTGTCCCAGCTCCTTGAACAGCCTCGACCGCGCAGGACAGAATACTGGAACAGTACGAAAATTCGGCCGCAGCTAACGCGTGAGCGCTGCGAAAATAAATACACGACGGCGTTTGTTACGAGCTTATGAGGAACATAAAATTGTACGGCAAAGTTTCTTGAAAATGTACGAAAAAAAATCATTAAAAATATTTTAATGAAAATGAACTACTTTGAACGACGTCACTAGTTCATATGATTCAACCAATGATAAGAGAGCCATCAAATACTTGAAGATGGACATGTCAAGAGTAGGAATAATCGGCGTGCGTGCATGAGAAGATGTATGAATGTAGAGGAAGCGAGGGCGTTCTATCCTCTCTGCTTACTCCTACGGGGAAACGGCGTGATGGTTTGTTTTTGTATAAGAGAGCTGTGAAAGATATCCGGTTTACTTGTCGTAAACGGACCAATCGGCAGAACTGACAGAGAGTAAACGGAAGAGAACCTCTGACGTCACATGCGGAGTAATTTCAGAAATACAAAACTTTAAAAAATCATAGCGTGATAATACAATATGTAAAAAAAAAATATTTTTTTTGGCTCATTTTAATAGTCCAAAAACTAACATTGTTAATCTAATACCAAGATGTATTGTAATTGTTAAAGAACGATCTAAATAGTAAAAATGATTTTTTCTGCTTGCATTTTCGGCAGAACAAAATACTCGGAAGCGACGCACGCGTCAAACAAATCGATATTGTCGTAAGGTCCTTTACGTTTACACGCGGCAATGCAACTGCGCGCGGTATTGGGGCTATCATTGCAACGTCTCGGAACAATGTTTTATATATATATATATATAGTTGGATAATTTATAAAGCGCCATTTTTGTGAAAATCACCTCAAGGGCGCTGTACAATTAATAAATATCCCAGTACGTCTTGCAGCTACAGAGCGCATGGACGGTTGGGATTCTAGTTCCTCGTTTTCAATTAAGATCAATCAAAAATTATAATAGATAGGAGCTAGATTACAGGACGTCTTGCAGCTACAGAGCGCATAGACAGTTAGAAATTTAGCCCCCATTTACACATTTTAAAAATTGACAAATAAATTTAGTGTATTACAAAATAATAATAATATGAATAGTAAAAAGGAGTAAGATTACAACACGCCTTGCTGCTACTAAGCGCATAGACGATTGGAATTCTAGACCCCGTTTACAAAATTAAGGTATTTTAAAGTTGAAATATGAAAGCTAGATAACCAATCATCGTGCAGCTACAAAGCGCATGGATGAGAGGAATTCCAGCAAAGTTAAAACAATGTCAATAAATCTATAAAAAATAGAGTATAGTAGTAAATTGGTCAAGTGTTCATACCAAGAAGTAAGCAATAAAAAACTAAATAAATAAAGCACTGTATCAACTCCATGGTTAACAAAGGGAGATAGATGTCCGAAGAGAATCTTTTGTAGACAGTAGGTAGATATCGTCACCATGTGGTCCACTAGGCTGCTGGAGAATTTCTGGAAACGCACGTGTGTAGACCCCAGGATTACGCCTATTGTTCCAACGACTTGGTGTCCATTTTGGTCCGTATTATTTCGTTTTATGAGACGCAACATTCCTGTTCAAATTCACTTCTTTACATGAATATTACACAAACGCGTGTATAAGCGGTTTGATTTATAATTTTGTATATTATTAGAAGGCAGATATTTGAAATATTATGTATTTATCAATAAATGTCAGTTCACTTTTAGTAGCACTGTTGTAATTTTTTAATTATGGGTGTAGTGTTCTAAATAGCAAAATTTAGGTACTTTCGCGTCAAAAACTGATGCATTCTTAAACGGTTTTAAAGGATTCATATAAAATTTTATGATTTTAAGGTTACAGACGCACTATTTTTGTAAGTTTCCATTGTTCACTATTTGTCACATATTTTGTTAAGAATAAAGTATAAAACAATGCTATTAAATAAATAGTCTTCTTTTTTCCACTGTTTGTTGAAACATGACTACACTACTACACACTAATGATTTATAAACATAAACTCATTGTTTTCTAACATATAACAACTTATTTTCAGATTTATTATAAGATTATAAGCTACGGTTGGGGAGGAACTATATTTCACGCCCAGCCCGTACGGTGGCTGAGCACAAGTTGCTGTCTACACGTGGACAATGTTCGCGTCCTGGGACAAAATAATATTGTATTGTCCACGGCCTTATTCGTTCGGTAAACATGTTTTTTTGTCAGGCCTAAGAGATAATTAATCTAATTATAGACAGCCCACATCCCAGACAGGTATATAAAACAATAAAATGACTAATCAGTAAAAAAAAGTCAACACATCTCGTTTAACTTTTTGAATTCGTAGTTTTATATAACTATCCCAGTAGCTTAATCACAAATAACTATCGACGTGCTTAAAAACACGCTAAGCATTTGAGCGATCACAATGAACATACTTAAGTTATCGCAGTCATAAGTCAACGCGTGTCTAATCTCTAAGTCAACGCTCGTGTCAGTTTGTTTTTTGTTTTCCTCGTAAATAAAAACAGTTCATTGGCGAAAAATCGGCGTTTATTATAAAAAATAATACAATATATTGCATTTGCAAAAAAGTAAATAGTATCCAGTACAAAAAAGTGAAAATTAAATTACAATTACTATGGCGACTGCTTTTCTTGACACTTGGCTTGCCAAACGCCGGCTAAATGCAATGAATAGCATGATAAATAATAAATACATAAATAAAAATAGCAGTTTTGTACTATTTTCCATATTTACACCGGTGAAATTCAAATATGTGATTGCGCAGCAGGATTATACGCCGCGAAACGTAAATATTTTGTCATTTTAATATTAGGTGCTCACGGATGTTCCATTGTGATAAATTGTTATCACGTCGCTTATTAGCACGACGATAGTTATTTGTGATTGAGCTACTGATCTGATCGGATCTGATCCGCAAATTCCGAACCAGTAATAAACCACGACGTAAGTAAATGAAAGCTTAAACTAAAAGAAATAACGCAAAACATGAACCTTTTGATAATAAAACAGGGTTTGCGTTGAATAGAATAATCATTGCACAGAAGATATAGATTACTCACTGCGCACACGTGTGGGTACTTTGATATATTGTACATTAGGTACTTTGATGTATTATGTATCAAAATATTGAAAATCCCAATCTCTGAATAATATCGTAAAATTATTTGTATTTGCATTCATAATGCACTTTTGGCAGCCCTGCGACTGTGTCGTTTAGAAAATAGTATTTGTCCGTTATAATGATTTCCTAATTCTCGCTTAATTAAGTTATTTTTCATTACGCACTAAACCAGGTACGTGTGCGTATGCACCGAACTTCAATGAATTGTATAACGATTTTCAATTTCCTATTTCAAAATATGAACTACGTCTCAGAGTAATAATGCGCCAAGTTATAGCGGAGCCCAAACGTAGGACAACCATACAGTTCGCATCAAAACAATGGGCCGTTCTCAGGTCGAGAATTGCCAAATGGATATTAATTTGTATTGTAAATACTTTTAAATATGTACCTGTGTATTTATTTTGTAAAACTGAAAATACATGTGTATGTTTATTTGTTTATTCATTTTATTCACAATATACGTATGTAACATTTATTGAGACATAAATCCCAACTCCATTGAACCAAAGTCTTGTGTTGAGTTTGTTTGTTTGTCCGTCACATCTCCGAAACGGCGAGTCGTAGCGACCTGAAATTTGGACACGTAATTTTAGATGCGATTTCAAGGTTAACATTGCTATTTTCGAGTAAAATTTTAATCGACCTTTACTCGATAAAGAATCAAACTTTATATGGATGCCTAGTGCGGTTCCGACATATTGCCCGTAATCAACTGTCATTATCAACAGTAAACATACTTTAATTCACAAATTTATCCCCTTAATTGAAAAAAAATAGTATCTGAAGTAAATATGTTGATATAAGGAAAGTTTTTAAGCAACATAATACACGTGTCAGGACAATACATGCCAAAAATCAATTAAATCATAGGAAAATATTCGAAATCAATTACCTGTGAAAACTGACTCCTTTAACACCTTTGACGCTCCTACTGTTGTTACCAAACATACTGTAATTCACCATTGTCGATTTTTATTTATTATAACGTAAATATCCAAGTTTTTTACAAAAAAAGCCAATCACAGCTACAAAAGCATCCTACAGAACCGTTACGCGTATTTTGTCAAACAAAACAAAATGGTCGCCAATTTGTTGCTAACCAACATCGCTTGCGTTCTATGAAACATAGTGATAGGGCTTCTCTTTAGGTTTTCACAATTTTCGTTTATATATATTATTATTTTCTGTATACTATATATTTAAAAAATGATGTTTTTTTTCTTAAATAAAAATAAATAAATAATTAAAATAATTTTGAATTCTCTATCCTTACGTCTGTTTTTTATAAATACATTGAATTTCTTAATAAAGATATCAGTCTCGAAGATGTCGTGAAAGTGATGAAACCGGTCACTGGTTATTTCAAATTTGTGGATTAAAGTATCACTCGTCTTTTATTTCCTATAGTAAATTTAATTCCATCAAGAATTTTCACTTACAAACTTAAATGTTTTATAATAAAACTAGCGGACCCAACAAACGTTGTCCTGCCTGAGAGTTGGCTTGCCTGCTATTATACTATTGCCAGGAAAAAGACTTTTCATTGATAAGAAGGTACCTAAGTACTTGTTTATGGCTGAATTCCAAAACGTTAAATAATTCCTTTTCAAATATAGCATTCTTTTTGCAAATGTCAAACTCGGCTCTTCTCACCGACAGTGGAGCACTTTATTCACGAATGCGATTTTAAAAAATGTATTTATTTAAAAAATAAATAAATGGGAAGATATTATGGGAAATGTAAGGAAATAATCTGATTGGGATCCATAAAAAGCGAATGGTGTTTGTTCATTCAAAAACAAACTTTTTTTAAACACAAAAAAAACAACATTCTTCCATTTTTTGTAAATTATGCATTCTCGTCGAATGCAACCCTGGTAGGTCGACGAAAAAAGATTTATGCTTCTAACTTTTTTTTTCACAGATTCTATTGAAAATGTTTATATCTACGAACACACACAGAGCAAAGATCTAGATTTCGCTGAAAACCGCACGCAAATTGGATAAGCCGTTTAGGAGAAGTTCAGTGACATCACACGTACAGAAGAATTGAATATATATAAAGATGTACCTTAAAGGATATACCACGAGAGTCGCATTGAACGAAATGTTCAGGAAACAAAATTTTATGACTGCGATTTCCAAAACCTCATAACTATTTAACCAAACCTAAAAAGACCTTTCAATGTAAAAAATGTTTTTTTTATAATCAAAGTACATATTAAAATAGCGTGTCTGGGACTACTGATGTTTTTTACATAAAAACAAAGTGGACTTCAGATTTTTATTTCAACTTAAGAAGCATCATTCTATTTTTTTTGTAAATGCATTCTCCTCAAATCCAACCCTGGTAAATCGATTAATTAAACAGGTATGCTCCTTACTTCTTTTTTACAGATCAGATTGAAAATTTTAATATCTACGAACACGCACAGCGCAAAGATCTACATTTCGCTGAAAACCGCACGTAAATCGATTAAGCCGTTTAGGAGAAGTTCGGTGACATCACACGTACAGAGGAATTATATATATATATATAAAGATAAAACTTTTATTATACTTTAACCGTCCTTTGTCAAACTGGATGAGTTTTATCATTTACCAATAATAGTAGGCATTTTGCAGTTACTTCACACGTCTATATTATTTGCAGTGTGCTTACTAATATAAAGAAGTCGTTGACTTTCGGCGTTCGAGGACGGTGGGTGAATGGATAAAGCTGCTTTCTTTCATCCCCGCCGTAGGGGTAGTGACCTGCCGTGGGGGCGAGGGGTGAAGTAGAGTCTAGACTCGTTGAGATAGCAGAGTTAAAATCCGAATAGGCCAATGCACTACCAATACCTGTTGAGTCACATCTGCATATCTAATAAAATCCTCATTCCAAAAATTAATTCCCAGGCGTATTTTAGACAATGAACATATTTTCTAATATCCATATTTTTACACGGTGAATAATCTATTGATGCGATGTTACATACATATTAAACATATTTCAGATGTCAGAGATAAATTAGAATGCTAGGTTTCGTACTGGGAATGTCTAAAGACTTCGATAGTATACAAACTCTACACTGCATTTGTTCACGTGGAGTACTGTACTAAAATATGGTCTCCGTAGTATAAAGTACTCATTAAACTTCTTGAATCGATACAGATGAGATTTTAAAGACACATTTACTAGAAGCTCAATATTCCAATTGGCAAGATTGAGGGCCTATTTTCACCACCTAAATTGAATTTATTTATTATTTCACGTTTTACAAAAAACTTTTTTTTTAAAATAAGAATACCTCACTGGGCACAACCCGTGTCGAGGCATTCATTTACATGATTTAATATATTATACTTATAGTGTCTAAAAAATATATATAAAATACATATAAAATATTACATATTTACATTTAAATCCACACAGGTAAGAGAGAAAATTTTTTTTAAAAGAAAACAAAATTATATTATTAGTACAGCTCACACATTTAAGCACTGTGCAGACATTAGGTCAAGTAACAAGCTACTGTCAGCTCCCGGTGGCCCAACATCCGCACAAATGCCAAATATACGAGCATATGACATAATATATTCATAGAGACACTGTGTAGATACAAATACAAAACACTAAATGCAAAAATAATCATATATTAACAAGTTTACTACTTTGGTGGGGTGACCATCTCAAGACAGTTCTCGGGACCCAAATCAAGTAGCCATTTTTTTTTTTTCAAAATTAATAAACTTAATGTTGGAAAAACAAAATACATGGAGTTAGGAAGGAAAAAGCCAAACCCAAGGATGAATGTACTTATTGATAATGAAACCATAGAAAAGGTTAATGAAATGAAATATTTGGGGATAATACTTGATTCAAAATTGACATTAAATGCAAATTTTGAACACGTTAATAAAAAAATATCAAAAAATATATTTTTCTTTAGTAGATTGAGAAATAAATTAAATAAAGATACTGCAGAACTAATTTACAAAACAATCATTCTTCCACATATAGATTACTGCTCAACAATATTATTTTTAGCAAACGAAGGAAATTTAAATAAACTAGAAATTTTACAAAATAAAGCGATGAGAATAGTTCTTAAGAAAAATAAATATAGCAATGTAAAAAAAATGAGAGATGAACTAAAATGGTTATCTGTAAGAAGGAGACTTAAATTTAATATGTTGATATTTATACATAAATTTTTTCACGATAAATTACCAAAATATTTTAAGGATAAAGTTATCTTAAACAAAAATTGTCATGAATATGCTACTAGACAAAAGGATAAAATAAGACTACCATTATTGAAAAGAGCTGAGTCGCAAAATTGTTTGATGTATAAGGGTTTAAAAATGTATGATGAGATGCCTGAATGTATGAAGAATGAAAAGTGTCTGAAAGAATTAAAAAATAAATGTATAAGTTACTGTAAGGAAATATAGATGATGTAAATGTACATAATAGTTTATATTAGTTTTAATATAAGCTAACTTAAGAAATAAATAAAAAAAAAATTAAAAAATAGTTTAAATTGCTTAAGATTTTTATCTGCTTTTGTGGCAAATGGTAAATTGTTATATATTCTTGGTCCAAGGTATATTTGACTCCTTTGACCAAATGATGTTGTCATTAACTAATCATCACATAACATTAATCTGATGATTAAAGTCCCGATTACCGGGCAGCGCTTTCACGACATATGAGTATCCTCCGATTTGCTAAACAGAAACTTCGTACGGCAACGTCGCATTTAAACGGTCTAGGCTCACGTCTGTCAACAGACGCTGTTCGCTGTTATTGTTTATTTACCTTTCAGAAGAAAATTTTAAGTTTTAATCATTATTTTAGGGGGGTTATTTGTATGATTATTATTTAGACATAGATATTAATTTAAAGATTTTTTTTTTAAAATAAGAAGATTTTATGATACACCCATAATTTTCATAAGAACTTTTGAAATGAATTATTTTACTTTCTGAGCAATTTTATTTTAAAAAGTTGTATTCGTTCATTACTTTACAAGCCGCACGCGGTTTTAAATTGTAATATAATGAAGAGTAAGCGCGAAAGGAGTATCAATTTCAGTACGACTGGGTGCGAAGTATTGATAAATCTAGTTTCGCGCCATAAAGAAGTAATATAAAATAAAAAAGTGACAATGTTTTGTGGAAGGAAAAAACTTAAGCGTGGAAGTCTATAAAAGCGGAGTTGAACGCGAGCTCAAATTCCAACCGCTTTCGGTCTCATAAGACAATGTATAAAAATAAACACTTTCAAAATTGACAAATCGAAACACAAACCATCTTCGCTGGCTGTCAAATTGTTTTGCCGCCATTTCGCTATTTCGCCAGGTTATGATTAGCAGTAAATCACAGTAAGAGCTCTGAGTAGTTTACTCAGCCACTTACTCAGCACTTACTCGCCGAATAGCACTACTTTTCGGTGGCGGTGGTGAAATAGATTTTTGGTTTTACTCGACGAGTAGTTCTAATCAAGACCTTACTCGGAGGTGTTGAAATAGGCCCTAACTATAAAGAATTACAATCAGAACTAAAACTACCTTCATTGTATGACAGAAGAGAAATGTTTAATTAAATGTTCCTGTTTAAAATAGTCAACTCTCTATTTGATTGCCCAGAAATTGTACAATTAATAAGGTTTCATATACCACAACGTACACGGCAGCAAATGTTATTTCTGGAAAAAAACTGCCGAACTAATGTCAATTACAATAACGTCATTAATAGGTTAGCAATTATTGCTCACAAATTTGTGAATATTGTTGATATTTTTAACACGAGTAGCTCCCAAATCAAAAATGTCTACAATCTCACTATTTACTTTAAATTAACACTAATTAGGTACATTTAGTTTTCTCCTCATATACAAGTGTATTTTGTACCTTATCTTTTTTTTTTTTTTTTCATTTTAATTTTGCTCTCCAATTGTATTTGATTTACGTAATGTATAATTTTGAATGTAATTTGTTTTAGAACTAAATTTGTTCTAAATAATTCCCTAGGGAGGAATTCCAGCATGTCTGCAAACATTTGAACATTCTCAGAACATTGTTAATTTGTTTTATGTTAATTTTATCATCATGTGTACTAATGTAATAGGTTTATTTAATTTTAAGTTTCTGTGAAAATAAAAATGTGATGTTATGATATAAATACTTGTATCAACAGAGAAGGATAGTCTAAAAATATTCGGAGTAGGTCCAAAATTTTCTAGACAAAGACTAGACTTAATCCCCTATAGTGTTATTCGGATTAACGTATTACAACAAAAAAAGAGTACATTTTAAAGGTAGTTATATGGAAGTTTATGCATTTACAGGGCCTATGACCTGTCATTTTTTTTTTTAAATCACAAAATACTTTACTTAAATCGATACGATAAAAATTGTACAACAATTGTTAAACATCCGCATTTCTTTCATTCACTTCTTAATTCCTCAAAAATCAACAGTTGGAACAGTAGCTACATAATACGCATGCTATACAGGGTATTCTTTAAACCCCGTCACATCTGAAACCACGATGATTACTATGAGCAAGAAGACATATTGGCACATTAAAATATTTTTTTAGAACAAATATATTTTTTTTAAATATATCTTAAAAGCCAATGGTTGCTTACTTCTGCAGGGGTGAAACGAGAAGGGGGTAGTCTGATACTGCGCCGCGCTCCCCTCACTTCTCCCCTGCAGAAGTAAGCAACCATTTGTTTTTTTAATATTTTATTTTCAAAACTTTTCTTTGTTCTAAATATTTTTTTTAATATGCTAATATGTCTTCTTGCCCATACAGATCATCGTGGTTTCGGATGTGACAGGGTTTAAAGAACACCCTGTATAATTTCAATCGTTTCATTCGTAAATACAATATTATTTATAAAAGGTAGTTGATAAGTTATATTTTTATGTATATTTTCACAATTTTAAAGTACAAAAATAAAAACATTGACAGCCAGCGTCGTAACCTATGCCATCGAGTCACATAGAAATACCGTCACATAAATTGTCGTGTGCATTTTGACGATACGTATAAAATGGGCCTTACTACAATGCGAAGTATATGTATGGTTATTGGCTGTGGCAGTGGCCGTGGCTGTGCTTAAAAATACCACTTTGCAACATCGGTCACTTCGATTCTTCTCCTTTTATCCGACGCAAATTCATAAATATGTTACCTTTGACAAAGTGCCGTTCGATAACAAGAACAAACGTGTAACAATGATAATTATTTAATCAATTATTATTTTGGTTTATAATACCAATCAAATTTCTCGGTTAAGGCTGTAGTTTGATAAACAGTAAGGAAATCATACGAACTCCCCATTTTAAAACACCGTTAAAAAAATGCTTAAAAAAACGATGGAAACATTTTTCTAATATTATTTTTTCTCTTAAAAAAATATTTTTTTAAATTCATGTAAGTAACTGAAATATTATTACTTTTCGTTCGGCAGCGTCTTGAAATTTAGGCCAAACTTAAGCACATCGGTACTCGTATAAAGACTAAGTATTTGAATCAAATTTGTTCCAATTATTCAATGATAACAGATAAAATATAAAGTTATTGAGAGAAATAATGTATTCTTTTAAAAAACAAGCAATTTAAATCATGGTCAAAGCTAAAATCTCTCGTAAATATTATATTTATTTATTTCAACTATCCAACAAAATAAATATGAATATTGACAAGGTTTACATATGTAATACATTTTAAATTGTTTTTTTGTTTGTGGATGTAGCCACTCCACTGGCCCGGCCCGTAGGACCGTTCTGGAATGTCAGCGTATTATTTGATTTATTCATGAGAGTAGGTCCACATCAACTAAAGTTATAGTTTAATATAAAAAATATATAGGAGATCAGAAAATTCATTTTTAAAATACGTATATGAAATGAAAAGAGAAAAACATATAAAAGACTTTGGCAATAAATATGAATTATACTGATATTATATATGAGACATATTCCTCAGCTTTCTTTCTAGTCCTATTAGTTATCCAATTATAGACTAGATTTTTAAAAGTGGTGTTATTAATTTTGCTTACCGCTTACTTAATAAATCGCACAAGTATTGTGGTATGTTTCATAAATTCCAGATTAAATAATACCTTCAAAAATCGTTAAAAAAATTTCAATAGTTTAGTTTAAAGCCTTTTTCATAGAATTATGTTTTTTGTCTTTTTTTTGGGAAAAATATTTTGGCTGTAAATTCTATAGCATGTCATAAGCAAACTTTAGATGCCGTCGAATGATCGATTTGGTTATAAAAATTTTACTGCCGAAATAGCAAGATTTCATGACCCTTTCCCCTAACTATTAGCGAATTATCTCTTAAGAATAAATTATCATCAACATTCCCTTTCCGCACCCAATGGTGCATAGGGCACTGCATTGGTACACCAACTGCAATGTATCTTGATCATTTTTGTTTCGTGACGGTAAGATGATCAGTTTTATGTTTTAGGTGCCAGTCCAAGGACTATGAAATATTCTAGTGTAAAAACACCCTTTTAAATAAATAGTTCAAATCAACTTTGCCGGGAATCGAGCCCGAGACCTCTTGCATGGTATCAAACGCACTGACCATTACACCACGAAGCCGACTTTCGAACAAATTTTTACACCGATGTTGACTTCTATATTGCCGAGATTTCGATATTAGATGACATTTGTTTTATTTTGTTTGGTTTTAACGTTTCAAACTTTAAACGTGATTCTTTGTCACGCCATACGCCATTCGCTCATTCAAGCAATCAGAAATCAGATCCTGATTTCCATTAACCAAACTCTGTCACAATCGTCAGTAGCGACAGTAGCTTCCTAGTCGTTTAGTTGACAGTACTACCATACTACTACAAGCCATGCGCCCGCCAACAACTCGCTGAATATTTTCTTAATTTAGATTCTATTTCATGCTTCCAGACTTGCTAAAGAGTTCCTAATTTTTGTATTGTTTGTTATTTATTGTTTTGTTGAACTCGCTAAAAAACATAGCATTGCATGTTTTAAGAATTGTATTTGTTAGGTTAAAAATGTAACTGTCGCGATTAAATTACATGCACCTACACAAGCATAAATTGAAGTTGAAGACCTCAAAAATAAACTGTGATTTTTAATAATTATTTTTGATTTTACTTTGAAACACGTTTATTTCCAGGATTTATATCTTGGAAACAGAATACGGTGAAGCAGAAAAGATTATGATCTTTAAAAGTATTTGATAAATATTTAGCAAAAATATCGAAATACCGGGTTTCCGATATTTGATATTTTAATATAAATAAAACCGATATTAAAAATGGTCCGAAAGTCTATGCTCTAAGCTGGTGTCATTGGCTTTGGTCGTATCCATACTTATTATAAATGTGAGTATGTGTTTGTTTTTTCTTTACGTCTCAACGGAGCAACCGATTGACATATTTTTTGTATACGGACAGCCGGAGAGATGAGAAGAAATTAGGATACTGTTTATACCGAAAATTAAAATAATACACTAAAAAAAATAACGAATTTGAGTAGACGGTAAGGTGGGATTGTCAATTTTTTTTATTTGAAATGAATCATTTAAATTTTTATAATAGACTTGCTTTCTCTATGGTTAGTTTGGTTTGCATTTCGTTATAGTTTTGTAGTAGGCTTTTTGATTTGTGATCAGAATAACGTTGCTACGTCACCATAGACCAACTGGTCATCGTATTTCTTTCATGGTGAAAGTTGGAAGATCAAGTTACTTTAAATCTCGATAAAATATATCATTCCACGGGGAAAATATTGATAAACAAAAATTCTAATTAATCAATAACCTTAATAATTTCTTCCTAATACAACGTGAGCCAAGCCACAGGGAAAAACTAGTGAATAATAAATTAATAAATATCCACGAATTAAATGCGTTTTTTTAAGTGTGTGTCTTTGTTTTTTTTTTTACATAATATTATTTGTATATTGGCGGGCTTATTGCCAAATGGCAATTTCTTCCAACCAATAAAATAAAAGTTTTATTTTTATAATTCATATTCAATAGAAAATAAAGCTTAAAAAAAGCTAAAGATGTATAAAAATAGAAATGAATGTATTTGTGTATAAATTACCTTAAATCAACACTCAATGGGAAAATGTAAAAAATACGAAAGGGGAAAGGAGGAGAGATTTGGGAAGAGAAAGGAGATGTTTCTTCAGACGTGATACAAACAGAAATACTGTAGTAACATCTTTGATGGTAGATGGGAGATGATTCCACAGTCGAGCGGCATGAACACTAAACACTATATCAGTTAGAGAAAGAAGAGGAATTATTTTGGGTGGGTATTAGGAGAGTGCTTTGAGAATTATAACGAAGAGGTAAACCATGAACTGATAATCGTTGAAATTTTTCACGCAGGTATATAGGAGCATTAGGACTATGAAGTACATTGAACTTTGTTGAATAACCTTAAAAAATAAAAAGCAGTACCCACTTAACAGTTTTCCCTGCTCGATTATCATAAAATATTATTGTTATAAACACGATTCGTCTCCATTGTGATCGCGGATGAGTGGCTCCCAGTACCGATTAAGGGCCTTGCCTTGAAAAACAAATATTATCAATAAATAATAATATGCTAATTTTATATTCTCTTGACAATGAAACGTGAACATGTGCGTCGGTGGCGCTGGTGATGCGTAATAGTTTTTATATTATGTACAATGCGACCAACGGGACCCTCCTTTAAAAAAGTAACCCAACAATGACGGAGATTTTTCATAAAGGAATATACAGGGTGTTCATTAAACCCTGTCAAATCCGAAACAGCGATGATCAGTATGAGCAAGAAGACATATTGGCACATTAAAATATTTTTTTAGAACTAATAACATTTAAAAAAAAATATATAAAAAAAGCAAATGGTTGCTTACTTCTGCAGGGGAGAAACGAGGAGGGGGGAGTGGAGAGTCTGATACTGCGCCGCGCTCCCCTCACTTCCCTTCTGCAGAAGTAAGCAACAATTTTTTTTATTAAATCACACAATTTTTTTGTACTCCCACTCTTACAATAAACTCATTTTGGGACAGAATAATATTTACATAAAGGTATGGTAATAATAATAATATAGTAACAAGTAATGATATAGTAACAAGTAATGATATAGTAACAAGTAATAAAATGTACATAAAACTGAAGTAAGATAGCAAGCAAATATATAATACAAAGAAATTTAAACAATCCATAATAAAAATTAAAATTAAATATTTACATCTTGTAAGAAAGAAATATCCGAGGAAAAAGAAGAACTTAAAACTAAATTTCACCTTCCACGTACCTCCTCAAGTAGTAATTTTTTAAATGAATACAGTCATTTTTTGGCGTTCTATAAGACTCCGATAGCCTGTTGTACTCACTACAAGCAAGGTACAGCAGAGACCTTAGACCATACCTTGTCGTGCGTGATCCAGGTACGTGAATATTTTGACTCTGTCGCGTATTATACTGATGGACGTCACGATTAAAGGTATAGCCAATATTAGTGAGAGACTCTTTATTTACACCTCGAAGCAAAGTTTTTGCAATCTCATAATACGGTATGACCAAAAATGGGAGAATGTCAGTAAGTTTGTAAATGTCTTTGACATGCGTTTCCATTGGTATACCGTGTACGTTTCTTATAGCTCTATTTTGTATTTCTGATACGCACTTTTTTGTTTTTTTTTATTTTCTTTGTTCTAAATATTTTTTAAATATGCTAATATGTCTTCTTGCCCATACTGATCATTGTGGTTTCGGATATTACAGGGTTTAAAGAACACCCTGTATAAGTTATAATATATATATAAGCTCCAACAACGCACTTCTCCAAGCCACTGCAGGGTGGATCCATCCACCCCCGTTCGAGCGATGGCTGGAAATGACGGTATGCTTAAGAGGATACGCAGGCTGACCTTTCTTGATGCAAACGTAATCCCGTATTTTCTCCCTAGATTATGGCACTAGAGCAATGTTTTTTTTTCATCATCGTCATTCCCTTTCGGCATCTAATGGTGCATAGGGCAGTGCATTGGTACACCATTCGCGGCGTGTATTGATCATTTTATTTTTTTTAGTACATGAAGGTAAGATGATCAGCCTTACGCTACAGATACCAGTCCAGGGACTATGAAAATATTCTAGTGTAAAAACACCCTTTTAAATAAATATTTCATATCAACCATGTTGGGAAGCGAACGTGCTAACCATTACACCACGTTGTATTTTATTGAGGAGGTTAGTATCTACTTTATAGTTTAATATTTTACTGACAAATTTTATATTGAAAACAACGCGCCAATTCATAGAAAAAAGTCAAATAATTTATACGTTTTGTCAAAATGGGTTAATTAACCTCAATTATTATACGACGTAAGTCTTGAGGTGGCTTGTCAGGTCCCCCCGACGTTGGCGATCACTACAGCGAAAGCATCTCGGTCCTGCGCTACTCCGCAGCCAGGACAACTGCTTATTGGATGTACTCGCCATAGTGATTCCTGGGAAAAGATGACCATAGTTGTTTCCCGTTGCCTTCTCTGGTGGATTTTTCTGTCGGGGTTACCTTCCCTTAGCTGGTTGGTTCTGGTTTGGAGGCGCCAGAAACTAGCCTTTCACCCTCTCGTTATCTGCTGTGATCACACCGTTATGAGTGTGATCCCATTGCCCGGGGTTCGCGACGTGGACGCTAACGACTAGGACTAATCAGTAGTGTTGCCGGTGGAATGCAACTGGGCAGCATTTTATAGAACCACACCCTCCAGCAAGATGTGACTCACTGTGATCCTACTAACAGTTTGAACCTTACAATATATTATATTTTTGAAAATCTAGGCGCCAGTTTTCATCAAAACCCATTACTGCATTGCTTTCGTGCGCCTTGAGCTTAGGCCCTGACTATACTTTGTTTCTATTCACGTTTATTTATGCAGCTTGCAAGCATAACGTCATGCTAGATTCCGTCGCCGATCGCTCAAAGGGAATCGCGCACGAGTGACGCGTAAATGACGTCAACAAATTATAACTCTTAGTGCCCAGCCTACCTACTCAGACTGTCGAAATGAATCGAGAATTAGTTTGACTATTTATCTCGTTTCGTGGAAATAACTGCGTAGATATTTTTTAAAAATATATCTAACCATTTTGATTGCTTGAGACAAGTTGTAGAAGAAGTTGATAGAAGCGATTATGCGCAGCTTACTGTTATATTTGACTAACCATAATAATGTTTTATTGTAACTTTATTTACAGAAAAACAAATAAATAATTACCATTTATGTTAAATCATTTCCACCATTCGTATTTTTATCCCAATATTTATATTAATAAAGCCCGCCCAGTGCCTGCGGTGAGCCAAGAAACTAGCCGATTATTCCACCTTATTTTTTCATTCAAATAAGTGTACTATATTTTGAAAGTATTAACCCCAGTGCGGGTTTTTTCTCCTAGATTAAACTTGCAGATTACACCAATTATTTGAAGATTCTTGATTTGGAAAACTATATTTCAAACATTATTTCTTAAGGACTATTTTTCTTTGAGATGGTACTTTTGACATAAGACCATAATTACTTTCATGCGTCATATTGCGGGACATATAGCGCTCCGCGCGGCCGTTTTTACCACTATTAATTACTAGAACAATTCGGTTAGTTGACATTTTAATTGAATACCTAATATCGACTGAATTCATAGTTGTATTTTTTATTTATTTTTTAATGAATTAAATATTAAAGTAATGGATAATATATCTATATAATATAATATATCACGAAGTTACATCGTTTGAGTTGATTTCATGGATGAGAGTTGTTGTATCACAAATAACCATAGAAAAATATCAATTTATAGTATATATTATGTACCTCCTATGTAGGTACAAATATATGATATTTTTTTTATGGCTTACCTGTAAATAAAATCACCATTCGCCACTGGTAGGCAGATAGGATAGAACGCCATATCAATCTGTCTTTTGCATACTATCTCGCTTCCACATTCATACATCTTCTCATCCACGCACGCACCCCGATTATTCCTACTCTTGACATGTCCATCTTCAAGTATTTGATGGACTTGATAGTGCCATGTCTTTCTCGGTCTTCCTCGTTTTCTGCATCCATCAACATTCGCATCGCAGCTCCTTTTAGCCGCTCTTTCGCTGTCCATTCGCTCTACATGTGCAAACCGACGCAGCACCCCTTGAGGCTGTCGATAATGCATGTCTCAGCCTAACACAGTTCAGTGTGTTCTTAAATATTTTTATTTTTAAATAGTTTAAATTTTTTTTGTAAATGTCAATTCTGATATTTGTTTTATGTGTCCCGCAAATGCCTTTTTATTGATCCAGGATGAGTTTATTTAATTTTGGAGAAAATTCATTCTAATCGTATTAATGAATACGATTAAAACATTAAATAAATAACTGTAAAAACTGTATCCAATTTCGTTGATTTTTCTCTTGGTAGAGTAGATTTTTTTAAAAAGGTGGTCTTGATTATTTCGTTTGAAAGCGAGTAATTTATTGCTTTTTAACAATTCGTAGTCTTTGCGCAGGAAGATCACCAGTGGAGTTATTTCTCCGAAATTTGCTATCAGTACCCTACTTTTTTCTAAATATTACATTATTATTATTATAAATAACTTACATATTGCCATTTTGTAATATAATACCTCAAAGGCGCTTTAAAAAATGATTATATAGTGATAAATAAATTAAGTTGATGCTCTTCAATTTGTTATATAATTAAACCAATTTATTTTGTTATCACATACTACGGATTTATTCTAATGCTTTAGACAACAAGTGGGTTTTAAGTTTTTTTCCGAAACATCACTTCACTCTCACAGCCTCGCACCTCTGCTGGGAGAGCGTTCTATGCCATAGGGCCTGCGAACGCAAATGCGCGTTCACCGAACTTAGTCCGCTGTTTGCGTAGAGGTATAATAACCCTTTCTCTCGCCGTAGACGTAGCTGATCTAAGCGTAAGACGCCGGTCAGCTAGTTCACCTGGAATGCATAGTTCCCTTAGATATTCCAGAGCAGGGTTTTGCAGTGATTTATACATAAGCCAACAGAGCTTATATTCCATCCTCTGTGGAAAACGTAGCCAGTGTAATTTCTAAAGTTTAAATTTCTAGTCGGGTTGTGGTCCTGTGGCTAGTGTCTCGGACTCACGGACTAAAAGTCCATGATGCAAATCTCTCTCTACCACAACTCTATTCCATTTTCTAATAGTGAGTTATTTACAACTCTTTGAAAATGGCCCTCAAAATTAAATATTTGAGTAAATCGTAAGAACGCAAATATTTTTTTAAAAATAAAAATGATTTAAAAAAAGTAGTTGAGTAATATGGCTGAACTTAGAGATTTCAAAAATAAGTCTCGCTGCAGCATTTAATACAGAATGTAGACAAGTCATTTTGTTCATTGATAGACCTGCATAGATACCATTACAATAATCGACTCTAGACACTACAAATACAAACGCATTTATTAATTGACGGGCGACATCAACCCGCTTTATATGCGTATTTTTTTCTCAGTCATTTTAGTCATATGACAAATTTTCGCCGTTGAAAACTATCGATATGTCTTTATTGCTTTTTATGTCTTAATATTCTTTGTTCTTATCGAAGATAAGACATTATCAAAAATAAAGACATTGTTTCGCGAAGAACTGGGACACGGTTTCTAGAATTAATAAAACTGAACGATGTTGCAACATATTTCTTATAATATTTTATTGTATCAATTATCAAACAGCATTCCTTAATTCTTCCTCTTCGCGTGTCATGTCGGGTCCCCCTGACGCTGACGACCTCTCGGGAGAAAGCTTCCCTATCCTGAGCAGTGCGAAACAGCTCCCCCACAATTCTAATCCTGGGGATGTTCCGAAGCCAGGAAAGCTGTTTTCTTCCGACCCCTCTACGTCCCTCGATCTTCCCCATCTGAAGTATGAAGTATGGAGCTTAACGGTGGTGAATAGTAAGGTTGTTGTCTATTCGTATTGGCTCTACGTAATCCTTCATTGTTGGTTATCACATATGTCCAAGATATTCTTAACATACTTCGGTGGATCCACATTTCAAATGCTTCAAGGTGGTTTATATAATTAACTGCGAAAGTCCACGCCTCTGGCCAGGAGGCCCAATTACAGCGGTGAATTACATCACAGAACACCCAGGCTTGAGAAAAATCACATAAATATTTTTGTGTTCTCTCCGGGAATCGAACCCGGAACCTTCCGTGTGTGAGTCAAGCATCTTGACCACTACATTATATTATTTATATTATCGTCACAAACATAAAATTGAGAATAGTCCAGAAGGAGTGTATAATCATATTTGTATATATCGGACTGTGTTTAAAAAACCCCCTACTTTGCCCCACTTTCACCGCGGGCATGCGTGAAGTCGCCGCGTAATCTTGCCAGATCGCGAAAAATATAATCATAACACAAATGTAAGATAAGTATATTAAAAAAAAAAAAAATTGTTTATTTCTCTGAAATTTTATTGTATTAGCGGAAACATTGATTGACACAACATAATAGATAAGTAAAGGGTCATTTAATAAGAGTAATTGAATTTATGAACTTAGAACTTTAAAAAATAAAACAAATTTTATTTTACATAAAACGGATATTTTTTTGTCATGTTAAATCATATTTGATGTTTTAAAGATAGTGTCGGTCAAATGTCTACCACAATCTTCAAGATATTATATTTTCATTAGTTCTCTCATTAGATGAGGAAAGTAGCTTTAAAAAATTTAGCTACCCTGGCAACACTAACAAAATTTCCATTTTGTTTTCTTTGACAATCTGACAAATGGAAAAATAATTCAATTTTTAAGTAATGCATTCGCTACTTACACGTGAAATGTGATTCTATCCTATTACTTTAAGATCCCAGCAGTATTTCTACACTATAAAACGATACAACACGGCATAGTTGAATTCAAATCGGGAATTACGTACTGAGCGACGTCTACAAAGAAACTAATGGGTCAGAAACTAATGGGTCAAGACGTAAAACTACTCCTTTAAGAGTAGTTTATTCGTCTTCTGTTTGATGCGTGTATGCGGTTTCTGGAATATTCTTAATTCTATGGTCACAAAGAAGATTTTTCATTTTGTTAAATGCTCCGCTATCCTTAATAAAATTGTTAAAAAAACATCTAAGTGTTTATTCAACAATTAGTGTAATAGATTCAATTGAAATATACTTGCTTTTTTATTGCGATTAATAATCGAAATTAGTCGATGTACAAAAATTACTCCTACTACAAAGTCTAAATAATATGTTTGCCAAAATAAATTGTAATTCAAAAAAATATACCAGATTTACTTTGTTTACGCTTTCACCAGCCATGAATAACCTCTATGAGGAAATAATATGGAAGTTTAGGCATTTAATAGGCTTTTGACCTGCCACTTTACACACCGTGCATTCACTATTCTACCTGCATTTAAACATTTTCGTCAATTCTTCCATCTGTTGATTTTTGTGACGAGACATTGATGTGTGCGAGATTCTATCGCATTGTTTAACCTACCCCGCTACCAGAGAAATTTCTGAAGACACTTTTCAATTTTATACTATTTTTTACTTTTTGTTTTTATTTGATTTGAAATACACAGATATAGCTTAGTATTACGTTTTAAGCTCTATATGTGTGCGTGTGATAATTTTGGAAATAATAATTACTCCACGAGTGAGATCTTCGGTAGAGGTACCATGTGCGTCTGTTATTTGGCAATCTTCCAGGGCCCCGATTACAATGGAAAGCTAACATTTATCTTCAATTTTATCCACTAAGTAAAATTAAGTTTTCGTTATAAAAAGCAGAGTATGCATACTTTTTTTTCTTTTAAATGTGTTCAATTATAAACTACAGATGAAGATACTTTAAATGTTTATGCAAATAAACTCATTTTCGTACACAAATATCGATTTTTGTTTATAATTAATCGAAGATAACTCTGTTAACTTCCCTTTGTAATACTTAACATTTCATTTAAAGAAAATGGCAATATTTATTTTTCATAGTCCCAACATTTATTCCGTTGCACCTTATAGCGCGTGTGCATTATGTCATTTCAATTGGTTTGACGCATGCGCTGTAACTAGAGATGAAAACAATCGAATTAATTTACTAAGGGGGAAGGGGGGGGGCGCAAAATTCTAAATAAAAATCAAAATATTTAAAATTCGGAAATTTGTGGTGGGAAAGGGGTAGTGCTCATATCCTACACCAGAATGCTAAATATATTTTTTCAAGATTCATTCCTTTTCACGCATCCCTTCATTTATTTATTCATTACTTTCATTAGAATGAATCTTCTCTAGCTTTAATAACCTCGAATTTAAAATTTAACCACTAGATGGTGCTCTGTCGCTAATGTCGTAACTGTCAAACTTTACTCCGCGCTCGATGTCAAATTAAAATGTACTTATTTCTCTTTCGTAATTTAAAAAGTAAATGGCTGTGATAAAAAGTAGTCACCTCAAAAAGATTTAAAATTTAAATAAATCACAACTAATGCAAAAAGTGCGCGCTTCAGCGTGATTTTTGTGGGTAGATATGTGTACCGTGGGGTACGGGTTCCCTCGATAGCTATCGATGTACTTATATTTTTATTTGGATCATTTAAATAGCGCCATTTTTGTGAAAATCACTTTAAGGTCGCTGTACAATAAATCAATATCCCTGCACGTATTGCAGCTACAGAGCGCATGGACGGTTGGGATTCTAGTTCGTCGTCTTTAATTATGATATATTACAATTGTGATATACAGGAGCTAGATTACAGCACGTCTTGCAGCTACAGAGCGCATGGACAGTAAGAAATCTAGCCCCTATCTACATTTTTTTTTTAAATTTAACAGTGAAGCTTAGAGTTTGAGTGATATTTTAAATACTCAATAAAAACCAAATTTATAATAATAGAAGTAAGATAACAACAAGTCTTGCAGCTACTGAACGCATGGACGGTCGAAATTCTAGACCCTATTTACTAAATTTAGATATTTGATAGTTGATAACATTTACCTAATTAAGCTAGATTACTAATCATCTTGCAGCTACAAAGTGCATGGATGAGTGAAATTCTAGCAACTTGAAATTATCAATAAATTAACAGATAAAGCACCGTTTCAACACTATGGATAACAAAACAGATAAAAATATGCGAAGGGCAGGTTTCTTGGGTAGTCACAGTCGCACATGTGGCAAACACGGTTGTTCGCTAAATTCTTAGAAGATGGCCCATGTGTACGTAGTTGCCGAGGGGAGGATACTTACTGTTCCAATGACTTTGTATTTATTTTAGTCGGTATTATTTCGTTTTATTATGGATACGCAAAATTTCCGCTCAATTTTATTTATTTTTAACACTAGACAACCGTGTGTATGAGAGTGGTTTACTTAGCTCAAAACTTGTAGATACCAGGGTGGATTGTGTATTTTCGTAATCACTCGGGAGAACTTATCTTCAACTATACCGTCATAGTAAGTATATGGCTTCCGTATCTTCAGATTGTAATCGCCCTCCATGGATGCATTCACTTCAGTAGACAGTATATGCCTTTAGAGATTCGGGATACACGCGTTATTCCGGACCGGACACTTAGACCCGAAGTCTAGAATCATCCGTCAATAGAACAAAAACAAGCAAATAAACCATCACGCCGTACGCGTACAGGATAGAACGCATAACCGCTATATGCTTCTATCACTCTAAGCTTTACAGGGCGCCCCGATTACAATGAAAGGCCAACATCAATCGAGTATTTTCACAAATCTGGAATAACGTTGAAAATATACTGCTTATTTGACTCATCCGAGATTCAAATCCCACTCCCCCTACCACAACTTGATTTCCATTTTTCCAGCCCATGTTATTTATTACGACTTTTAGGAAATGGTTTGAAAATTTAAATATTTGAGTAAATAATAAGAACTCTAGAATTTCTCTTTTTTTTTTAATTTATTTTTTAATACTAATTTATTTGAAATCTTATGTACAAAATATGAATATTTTGGCGAACTTTTTACTAAAATAAATTTCTTCCAGCCAACCTAAAAACCAGACTGGTCATTTTTTACTTAATTTTTTTTTACAGTAGGGCCTCGGTAATCCGGACCCCGCTTATCGGGCGGTCGCGGTAATCCGGTCGAGTAAGGCGCGGGCTGGGGTGGAGGGAGACATTTCACCTCCGCCTAGCGCCGCGCTAAGCAGTCTGTTGTAAATCATCGAGACATAAAAAATATAACGTAAAATGAAAACATATCATTATAAACATAAAGCACGGTATTATACACTACATATTTACAGAAATTGTATTTATTTATTAAGGAAATCAGTATTTATATAAATACAAGGTACAAAAGAACAATTTTAAAAAGTAAGACCAATTACAGATTTCACATTAATTTATTATA
Source organism: Micrasema longulum (assembly GCF_059751315.1). Taxonomy (NCBI): domain Eukaryota; kingdom Metazoa; phylum Arthropoda; class Insecta; order Trichoptera; family Brachycentridae; genus Micrasema; species Micrasema longulum. Next base: position 145,252 of record NW_028277595.1, on the reverse strand, counting down.
AATGCAGGAGGAGAGGGAAAAAAATAATTATATTCTAAATATATATATATATATAAATTAAAAGAAAGGTACATAAAAGAGAGAAGACATTGTATAGCTCTAACTCTACTTTCCTCCCCTCTCTCTCTGCTTCCATGAACATTTATATTGCTTAGTAAAAATTCACAACCAACAATAGTTAATTAGATGCAGGTAGTAGATGTACATATGAATAAGTAAAAATTAAGAGTTGAAATTAAAAGTTAAAATAAATTAAGTTAAGTTAAAGTTAGTATTAATAAATATAACTATCGAGGAGATTTAATTCCAACAATTTTAGATTTGCTATTCGACTTTTTGTTTTTATCGGCAGTTTTTGAAATTGGGAATGGCCAATATTTTCCAAAGACTCTTAGCCCAACTTCATTGAGCGAAATTTAAATACATGAAGGGTAAATAAATACAATTTAAAAGGGTTTTTTTTATTTTTTTAAAATCTAGACGAGACACTAAAATATTTTAGAGTGTAGATTGAATTAAAGTCTTATTTCAGCTCTCCTGAATATTTTTGAGAATTACAGATGGTCCCTTCTTCCATGACACGACTCGCAGTTGGCGTCACGTCACTTTGACGTCATGCCCGCCAAGAGCGCTTCTAACAAGCATTGCGTACATGTATGGCGCGGTAGCGTAATAAGTGTCGTTTTTTCCCATGGAGGCGCGAAACGTCTCGTAGAAATTCAAAATATGCGTATTTTAAATCGCTATAATTTTTTTCGATTGCCGAAATAACTTGTTTGATTATTCGGTAATGAAAATAACAGGTTGTTCGATTAGAGGCATCGCTATTATTAGTTATAAAAAAATAATCTCTTGATAAAAAATATAAACATACATTTTATTACAGAGTAAAACATTATTTCGGCCAATTTTATACGTTCGGCCTGTCAATACTATACGGTGAAATTAGGGTGGATCCATATTTATTTTATAATTTTTATTTATTCAGTAGCTACTCCTGCAAAGGAGAATCCAGTAGAGGTTTGTCGGTGTTATGGCGTACCGATAAGTGCATTTATTACCATCAAATAAATAATTATAATACAATAAAAATAAATCCACCCTCATGCCGTGCGGATTTTTACGGACGTATGAAATGTTAATATTATTTTATCTGTAAATTAAATTTACTATCGATGTTTATTTTAGTTCAGCTGGGTTAAGGGCCTTGATACTGAAATACTTGGCCAATGTTGTTCAAATATGGCGTCACGAAAATATTCTTAACGTAGCATTAACATTTTTTAAATCGTCTGTGTTTTGTAAGAAAGAATAGCCAACAAGTCAAATTTAACTCAACCGAGATGAAGGAATTATTGGGAACGTGGAAATCTAATCTTTACCAAAAAATCGACAGATGTCACCCATGAAGAAAATTCAAATAAAGTGATAACACGCTTACCTTAACACGCGTACTTTAACAGCCTCCGAAAATTGTGGAAATCACAAACATTAAGCGGTACAGAGAATAAATATTTGTATCCAACCACTTACCCATTTTTTTTTATATCTACCGGTTTCGAGACTTTCAAGAAATTAACTACGCTAGCTTCAGAAAATTGATTACGTTAGCATGCGAATCCCACTGTACACCTTCACCACAGTAGTTGCACAAAAATATAAAACCAACTTGCTGATGGGACACATACTATTAAAAGCTGACACAAACGTGCACTGATTATAGCAAAAAAATGTTTAATCTTATGAAAAAAAAATGAGGGGGTATGAATTTACTAGTATAGGGTGACCATTTTTAAAATTCATATAAGGTGACAGACCCAATACCCGGCAGCTCAAGGAAAAATATTAAAATTAATATGAATTTCGTCCAACACATGAACAATACATTTCTGATGGCTGGGGAAATAAAAAAATATTACAAATCATCACATTAATATTTTATTTTTATTAAACAAAAAATATAGTCAAAACTACCAGTAGCTGGCATACCCAAATCCATCTTCCTTCAATAACTGGCACAAATAGGACCAATAACTGGCAGTCAGACTATTTTTATTATATAAACGAAGAAAAACATGAATTGTTTTTAAATCTGAATATTTTGCATTCTTACATGAATACTAACATAATAAAGTAAATAAATCAATACAAACAATAGTTTTTATCAGTAATGCCTTTGTAGAATTGAAAATAAGTTTTTTGTTTGTTGATAAAGTGAATAGTATAACTCAAAACTTCAAAGTCTTTAGTTATCTCTCTATGGAACTGAGCCATCGATGTAACAGTTCTTCAATGTCTGCTACGGGAACTTTAACTCACTAAATATGTAAGAATTGACGAGAACTTGGGTGTCTCCATAAGATGCACTTGAGTACAGCCGAACGTAATCCGACACATCCTGACCGCAGGTTTTGTCTGAGCCCACGTTTCGACCAATTTTAGGCTGAAACAGAAACCACGGCCGAAACTGGTCGAAACTGAAGCTTCGGTCGGTCGCTAATCAGTGTATAATTAATGTATTTATGTTATTGTCATGTTGTATAAAAATCCTCTTATTCCATATGTATATATTTTTTATTATCGCCCAATGGGCTTTTACATATACAGAGGTCATAACCAATTTACAAATGAAAAAATACAATTTAAAATGAAAAAAAATAATTTAAAAAACAAATGAAAATACTAGAAACTCAATTATTATTCATAAATTCAGAACTATGGGAAATTGGATACATAAAATGTTTTCTTACGCGCGGTAAAAATTAGAGCATTAAATTGTACTGCAAAGTTTCTTGAATGTGTGCGAATAAAATAAAAATAAATATTTAAAAAAAATACTAACTACTTTGAAAGACGTCACTAGGTCACATAAATCAACCAATGATAAGAGAGTTGTAGAAGTTTACCAAAAGTTTTGACCAAAAGAAGCAGAAGAGAACTTGAGATGTCACACGTGCAGTAATTTCACAAATACAAAACATTAAAAAATCATAGCGCTGATAAAACAATACATTTAAAAAAAGTTGATTCAGTTTGATAGTCTATTTACAAATATATATATTTTTCTAACCACTGAACTTCCTCTTTCTGTATACTTCCCAAGTACAGATGTATCCGAGCTTATTATGTATCGTCATAGCCTTGAATGCACCGAGTACCATTAACAATGCAATATTCATTTCCTTTACAATAATAGACTCACCGAACTACCTCCGTCCTGCCAGCACCGTGCGGAGGTTCATATTGTGTGCTAATTGATACATTATCTGATTGGTAGTTTAGATCAGACTGATTATAATATTATGTAAGGATCCTACAGACAGTTGCTTAATAAGTCAAACCAATAATGTAGAGATATTTACAGAAAAGTGTTCATGATATCGATACTTATGCCAGGCAGTATGTGGAAGGTGATACTTATTTATTTATTTGATGGTTCAATAAACCTTTTATAAAATTATAATAAAATAGTGAAAAAATAACATAATATTTTTTTAAAATAAAAATTTGAACAAGTATTATGTATTAGTAAACGTATTAATAGAAAATATATCTATCATCTCCAATAAATGTAAATATTTACATGTGTTTTAAAAAAAGTTAAATTAAACAAAATAACAGTTTTGAAAGAAGAAAAAAATAGGTTTAAAAGGATTTTTCTTTTCAGAAAAAGAGAGTTTTTATCATTTACCCAAATATTTTAATAACAATAATTTTAATTATGTAAATTTAATTGACTAAAAAGATAAACAGAAAGAAAATTGTAAGTTTTCAATTAAACTTTCTGAAATGATTAATTAACATTAGTAAGTTTTCTATTTGGGAAACCCATCCTTAAGTAACAATTAAAAATGTTTGGTTTTTGTTTCGGCCTTTTATAACATTTCTTTCTCGCTCTTTCCAGGTCATGGTAAAACACATAAAGATGCTGCGAGCGTGCGCGCGACACACCCGATACCCCCGGCCTGCGGGCTCTACTACTTCGAGGTGCGGATCGTGTCCAAGGGCCGCGATGGCTACATGGGCATCGGACTCAGCGCTCAGGGGGTCAACATGAACAGGCTGCCCGGTAAGACACTCACTTCCGATCTCATTCTGCCCGACGAGGCGCTTACGTGTGCGCGCAACACCACACTAACCGCTTTTATAATATTTTTACAGAAATAAACAAGAAGATAAATGGTGTAATTAATACACGGTAAAAGAAAATAGGATAGAAACAGAAATATTCAAAATGAACAAATAAAGCCATTTTCATAGCTCATGCATAAGTCACTTGAATGTTAATTTGTCATCTTGAGACCTGAGGCAAACCTGGCCACCGCAAAAACTTATTTTTTCTTTATAAATAAACCAAAAAAAATTTTTGTTTACAAAATTAATAAATAATTATTATATTTTGTCAGGTTTCTGGCTGAAGTTCGTAACTAAATTTTACTATATTTTAAGGACTATTAGTTAATTTATTTTTTTAATACAATGCTTGACATATAAATCAACATAATTATATAAAATCAGCTTTAAAACAAACAAAAAAAACTCAAATAAACCTAATTATCAATGACGTTCTTACTAGGTTACATCATTTTAAAAAAATGTGAAAGATTGCACAAATTGACCAATGTAAATCGATTGAATAAATAAAGAATTCATTCATGAAAAAAAGTATAAAATGTCTTAAACATACTATAATAGGCTGGTTTTTGTGTTTTCATATCAATTTTCGGAAACAGAGTTTCATGTTTACATGAAAAAACTGATAAAATCGATTTGATCCGTACATGGTTAGTGATCAGTACTTTCCCACCACTAGTCACATTAGTTTGGCAGCTGTCATTTTAATCAAGCTATATCTTAATGACTAAAGTTGTATTGCACTTTTAAAGTCAAAAGTTTATCCCAAATCAACAATTCAAATAAAACTGCATGTTTATAAAATATTATTTTTTGTATTTATAAAATATGAAATGCATATTTTTATTTACTTTTTAAACAATGATTTTTTTATGCCATTTATGAAGACATCTCATTTTTTGAAAATTTGTGGTGACCAACTTGTGCCGGAAACACAACGATTTTTCTATTAAATAAATAACTTAAAAGATTTATTATAAATGAAAAGTGATTTATAAGTCCTACTGAATTTCATATTTACAGATCATCGGTAGGTATAATTCATATATGGGTACAGCGTCCATAGATCGATGGCACACACACGCTCAAAATTATTTTTTCAGAAATCTATAGCATCGACTGCAGAAAGCTACTTTGCCTTCCCTGTCTTAATTCTTAATAACGAAATTGGATGATAAATCCTGTGCAATGTTCAGCGGTATATCAACTTCATCCCCACCGTAGAAACTTCTGGAAGGAAAGAACACAACCTATAAATGGACCACAGGGTGTTCAGCGTTCACCTATTCACATCATCCAGTTCGATTCAGTTCTTGCTGTCCCGTATTATATTCACCGTGTAATTAATACACACAACAGACATTGACAGGTCATAAGCCCTGTAAATGCCTGGACTTCCATATTCCCTTCTTTAAGGTATTTTCCATCCCTGTTGTAATTTGTTAATCTTTTTAATGTGTTTTATCAATTCTTCTTTACTTCCTTCCCTTCTTTTGTTTATAATTATTTAATGTAATTCAAAGAATTATTAATATCTTATATAACTGTTGTTTTTGTAAGAGCCTTCAGTATGTTTAATAGAAAAAATATTTGTGTACAGATAGAGATGCATGAATTAAGAATTGATGGTTTTTTTCTCTATTTCTTAAATATGATGTTTTCATTTTATTTTTAAAGCCGAAATAAAGTATTCCTCGGATCAGTTTACGAATATTAAAATCAGGCGCCTCGTTTCCAGGCTGGGACAAGCATTCGTACGGCTATCACGGCGACGACGGCAACTCCTTCTGCTCCTCGGGCACGGGGCAGACGTATGGCCCGACCTTCACCACGGGCGACGTGATCGGCTGCGGCGTGAACCTCATGGACAACACGTGCTTCTACACCAAGAACGGCCACCACCTCGGAGTCGCCTTCCGGGATTTGCCCGTAAGTGTCAAACGCAGTTCCAAACGTGACGCGCGCAAGGTAAGACGCTCGGCTCGCGAACAGAGACCAACCGTGCTTAAATCAAAGGGATGTGGTGTAAAGATTTAAAGTAACAGTTAAATAATATGGCGTTTAGACTCCTCCCCCAACCAATCAAATCATTGTATTCAGAAAAGATGTCATGTATACCACTTTTCCCAACTAATTGAACTATTTTTGGCAAGACTCTTTTTTGGCAAGTTCAACCTTAAGTGTTCCATTTTTTTTATTGTATGTATTGTTATCGTTTGCTAATAAAGGTTTTTATTTTTAAAAAAAAAATAATATTCAGAAAAGATGGTGTGTAAAATACTACCACAACAAATCAAATCATTATAATTGGGAAAAAGTTAATGTGTAGGACCCCTTATCAACAAATCAAATAATAAAAATAAAAAAAATTTCAACTGTTAGGGTGTTTTGGTAAAAAAATGTTTTAAAGTTATAAAAACAATAAATAAATTCATTGAACAACTTTTTCTTCTAATATAGCTAGTAGCTTTGGCAGCTTTATCCCTTAATTAAACATGAACAAAAGGCGATGTATGACGTAAAAGCAAACATTGTGTCTTCTGCTACTTGGTCCTGGTAGTGATATTTGCTTTAAAACTACATCCCTTTGATTTAAGCATCCTTGGCTAGAACACACATCGTGGCTTTTCAACGGGAATCTCATCATACATCATTCACAATCATGTCCACTGCTTCCAGTTACATTATGCTAACCATCTCCGTCGGCTTGTTATTAAGTTGAAATTGAAGATCTACAGGTGTTCACCGTGACAGTGTATGGTAATTTCATCAATCAGTTAATTCAAGAACCTAGAATTGAGGATAGCAGAATAACAAATCTCCATTAAATAAGTTACCGAAATATTTGCTAAAAACTAAAAACATTTTTTTTAAAGTATGTAGCGTTCAAAGAGTGATTTTTCAAAGTGGCCCTGGTAACAAAAGATCGTTGAGGGGAAAAGCAGTTGTGTTTGATCCGTTTTTATCAGATCAAGCTTTTTTTTTATATGGCATATCAAAGTTACTTTAGACCGAGTAATGGAATCAGATCAAATCAGATCAAATCAGATCAATCAGATCCAGCACTTTGGTAATTTGCAATAATTAAAATGCTTATATAATATAATGTCGGCCTCGTGGTGTAATGGTCAGCACGTTTGTCTACAGTGAAAGAGGTCTCGGGTTCGATTCCCGGCATGGTTGATATGAAATATTATTTAAAAGGGTGTTTTTACACCAGAATATTTCATAGTCCCTAGACTGGATACTGAAGCGTAAGACTGATCACCTTACCTTCATGTAACAAAAATGATCAAGATACTCTGCGATTGGTGTACTAATGCAATACCCTATCCACCATTAGGTTCGGAAAGGGAATGATGATGAAATAATATAGGTATTTTTTATGAAATTTTTAGAAAAAAATAGATATTTTAAAGCTTTATACTTTTAATGACAGTTAGTGAACAAATTTTCGTGATGTAGCTGTTGCCACGTTTGCCTACCATGCTTGAGGTCCTTGGTTCGATTCCTGGCAGGGTCAATGTGAAATGTTGGTTATAATGGTGATTTAACACTGCAATATTTCACTGCCCCTGGACTGGTACATGAAGCGAAGACGTAACAAAAATCGTCCAAATTTGCTGCCATTGGAGTACTAATGCAGTGCCCTATGCACCACTGGGTGCGGATTGGGATATTTCAGAAATAAACATATATATTTTTCGTACATTCACGTCCCGGCTTGCTAGAATTTAGATTTTTTTTTTGTGACTTTTTCAATGTTTATGCGATTACAAAAGTGATAATAGTGCAAATACATATATATGTATCTATATTTTTTAATTAGTTCTTTGAGATTTCTAACTTTTTTCTCATTTTAGGCAATTTTGCAAAAATGTCTCAGTAGGTAATGTTATTGGGACAGAATCGTTAATGGCAGCAAATTCTCATTTACCTAATTTATTAATAAACTGAAGTTGCGTTTGTCTTAAGAAAAACCCTTGTTAAGTCTAAATTAAAGTACATAATATATCTATCAACACAATGCGATGTTTGCTGAATACCCTAATATTTGTAGATTGGGCAACTTTCCAAAACTGAGTCGGGTTTGTCCGCAGTTTCGATTTCAGCTGACATTTAAGTTAGGAAATAAATTTTGCACACCTAGGCCAATACTTGACCCGTAAAAAATTGTTGGTTGCTGCAAAATTTGTAGTAAAAATTGCAAAGTATTTTCATACTGAATTAATTCTCTTTAATTTTTTCCTCTTTTTGTTTTACCTGTTATTCTAGTATTTATTACTTTAGTATTCAATAATCTCATTAGAAATAGACTGTATGAAGCAGTGATAGATTTGGCCAAATCTAGGCGTAATTGTATTACATAATATTATAAGTATTTACAAATTTTCTGCAGCTTAATAATAATTACATTATGTGATCAAATAATGATAAAAAAGAAAGAGTAATTAAAATATTTAACTCTACATTGTTATTGTTATTAAAATAAACAAAAATATGTTTTAATAGAGCGAGAGAACCTTACGTCAAAAAACTTCCGCAAGCAGAGGTGTGAAATAAATATTTTGAAAACTCAGCACTATTTTTTTAAGCCAATCAACAGGCTTGCGAAAACCCTAATGCATTGGCCTTAATGATATATAATACATTGAACTTAACCTAAACAATCATAGAAACTATTTCAAAGTACAATAGGTATGGTCATGGCATGATCTAGGCAAACATGTGCGCCATTTTTAAGCCAGGAGTGATTACACCGCTTGCTTCTTGAATGTTTGCCTTTTGTGATCTTTTGTGATGAAGTACTCAAAACTAAATTCTATATTTTATTTTCTTGCAATGATTATTTTCTAATTGTTTCTCTACTGTATCAAAATAGTTTTTAAGTGTTCTGCAGTGATCAGAAATTATCCACTTTTGTTTATTATAAAAATAAGATAGGCTTTATTCAAATGTATTTTTAAAACTGTTTTTGTAATATTTTAAATAAAATTAAATGCCTCGTTGACAGGACTTAAAATATTCTTGAATGAAAATGCAGTTACTTTTTATATTTTACTAATTTCAAGAATGACAGTATGTAATTTGGTTTATTTTTATTTGTTTCACCTCTGTGTTACATAGAGGTTGAAATCTAAGCACATTTTTTTTTGTAATCAAAGAAAACTTGAGAAACAGTTTGCCAATTTTGTTTATTTGTTCATTGGTCATTTAACACATTATGAAGACTCAATATATTGTTACATTTTTAATTATTATTGATCGATTATTCTATTATAAACAAATATATATTTATTAAAATTAACCAATAATGGTATATAACAATCCTTACGTAAACTCCAAAAACAGGGAGATGACATACAAAGCCACTCAAAGAATTAAATTAAATAAAGAATGGAAAATACTAAAAAAAATATAATTAGGAAACACAATGCATCTGAATCTAATATCTTGTAATATAGTAACTGAAATCCTTTTTAAATTTGTTGCAACTGAGAGGGAAAACGTTTTTGAGAAGGGAATATGGGAGTCTAGGCATTTACAGGCCTTACGACCTGTCATTGGCTGGTTTAAGTGGCCACTTTACGCACTGTGTAACATTCACCATTCTGCCTATGTTTGAACATCCACATTTCCTCAACTCTTCCATCCATGAAGTAAAAGAACTGAAACCTTTATCATGCGGGTGAGATTCATCCGGCTGAACCAATTCACCTACTAGGCAATGCCTGAAAACAATTTTTCAATTTTGTATACTTCTTCTATTACCTGATAGTTAATTCAACAATGTTTTGAGTATGTTCAAATGCTTGCAAATTTAAATATGAACAACTCTTTAGGGAGAAAATCCAGCCAGTCTGCAAGCATTTGGACATACTCAAAACACTGTTGAAATCATTTTTGTTTATATTGATTTTAATGTAAGTTATAACTAGTTGTTCAAGTTTTTTTTACTATCTAAATAAATACATTAAATTACGATAAAAAAACACTTATTTACATTTTTTTTTAAACTAGTAAAATCATCAAACAAAATACAATTTATGCGATAAATACTTTATGTTTTTCTGTTACTACTTAATGCCTCTTACTGAGCTAATCTCTTGCTTGTTTTCAATGTATAAATATAAATCAAAATCATTTGAATAGATCCTTAGCATGTGATGACAAAGTACATTGGTTTTCTTAAATTACAAATTGAAAAAAATTAAATTAAATTTATTTCTTTATAAAATCACTTTGTACAGCGCCCTTGAGGTATTATATTACGAAAATGGCGCTATATAAGTTATCCATAATAATAATAATAAAATATGAACTCTGGAAATATGTATGTTTCTTTCTTACACTAATGATTGCGTGCATCGCGATGTTCTATCTTTTATTTTTATTGTTGAGGGCATCGCAATGTCCGTTATTCTTAAGATGTAGCTAGTATAGGAATGACGTGTCTATTTATTGTACGTCGGTGAAAATTACTATTTAAATTTGAATTTCAATCAAACTACTTTCGAGAGACCAGTAGTTAAAAAAAATGGTTTATAAAACACAACCATCAGTTATTGTTATGAATGATTAGTTCATGCCACCGATGGAAATTTAAGAGATTGCTAATCAAACCACACTTCAAAAATTGAAAATTAAATAAATAAAACTTACGCACGCTGAAAAACAATACACCTACATATGACACCAGTTTAACACATGTTTTCTCAAACACAATATTTTCCCAACAAAAGTCACAATTGTGTTACAGATCCAAAGAATGTATTATTTTAATTAAACAACAAAAATTGTTCAATTTCCCTTCGAATATAAATATATTCTTTGGTTCTGTCAATGTTAGTACATGGTTTTAAGCTTAAGTCCGCAAAGTGAACCCAAAAGCAGCAGGAACGCAGTGTTATCGGTAAGATCAACCCTCGAAATTGTAAATATTTACACAGTAAAACTCCAGTTATCCGGATTGATGAGCGCCAGATTTTATTGCTTTTGAAATAATTCAGCGAATCGGAATCACATTAAAAACTTACGTAAAATGTGTCCTGCAACGTTAATCGCACAATTAAATATTTTTTTATTTCTTGATAACGATCTGGGTATTGGGCAATCTGAATAACTGGAATTCGGATAAACGGAGTTGTAATGTATTTTGATTATGGATGTCTATATAGTATTGGATATTTTTACATTACTGTTTTTAGCAGTCTAAATATCTTCTGCCTTTGTTTGATACTTTCGCTTCTATGACCATGTTTTTTTTACAGTTTTTCATTTACATAATTATAATATAAAAATTGCTTCATTGTCTTTCTGGGATACATTTTAATAATACATATTTGAGATTTCATTCATTTTTGCTTGCATATTATTTTCCAGTCGTAATTGTTAGTCTAAGGTTTATTTGGTTTGATAATTCAATTTTTACTTATTTTGAATTGGTGATTAATTTATCAACAAAGATATGTTTGTAAAAGGGATTCTTGAGGTCCTGAGTTCGATTCCTGGCAGTCGACGTGAAATATTTATTTTTAAGGTGTTTTAAACTGCAATATTTGAAAAAAAATATATTTGTTTATTTTTCCATACCCATATTATTTACATAGAAATATAATCATAATCTTATTGTTTTTTAATGCTACAATATGGGTGACCGTTCTGTTTCAGCCTAATTTGTATCCCACCGTGGGTCTCCAAACACCGGGGGAGGTGGTGGATGCCAACTTTGGTCAGCAGCCGTTCGTGTTCGACATAGAGGACATGATCAGGGAACTGCGGGCGCGAACACGCCTGACCATTAATGAGTTCCCACTGCCCGATGCTCAAGGGGAGTGGCAAGCTATTATGCAAAAGTAAGGGCATGTATAATAATTGCCGTTTGGTGACTTTTCCAGCCATAACTGCAAAAATCCGAATTTCGTGCTTTACATTTTACATGCATTCCCCCTCCCAACTCCCTGATGTACTGCCTTCCTTATGCGTAACGAGAATTTAGATTAGTGCTGTTCAACATGTTACACTGGGAGCAGCGCGATGTCATATGATGGCATCCTCTGGCAACAGTATTTTATGACAAAATGTATGAATTTTGCAAAAAACTCGAAATATTTTGAAACAGTTTTATAAACACTACCATGACGATTATAATGACATCTTTGAAAAGTATTTTATGTCGTATTTATAGCATTTTAGCTGGGGTATTCCTGGTACCCTCTTCAGGAACTCGCGGATTTTTTTCATGTTCAGGCTCAGAAAGGTTTACGAGTATAAAGTTTAATATTCAAATGCCTTGACTTTCATATTCCCTTCTCGTAAATGTTACAAAAAAGTCAAATATTTAATTTTATTAATATTTTTCTTTGTTTTTCCAGAATGGTGTCTACTTACTTAGTCCACCACGGTTATTGTGGAACAGCGGAAGCATTCGCTCGAGCTACAGGACAGGTGTTCGATGAGGAAATTACATCTATTAAAAATAGACAAAGTAAGAACTGTCATCACTCTTTGGAATCCATCTTGTTGGCAGAACTAATTAGAAATTACGTAATTCTAAAATGGTTTTCTTTGTTTTTCAGGAATTTTGAAGTTAGTTTTAGCAGGTCGCATGGGCGAGGCAATAGAAAGCACTAGAAGATTATATCCCAACCTACTAGAACAAAATCACAATTTATTATTTATGCTCAAATGCAGACAGTTTGTTGAAATGGTGAATGGATCCGATTCAGAGGTAATTTAATACTTTTTATACCTAAAGTAATACCACAATATTATAAATGGTGGCATTATTATTGTTATTTTTTTTAATGATTAAAGATCAGGTTAAGAATCAGGTTGTGGTCATGTAGCTAGTATCGCGGATTCACGGATCAGAGGTCTGAGGTTCGCACCCCTCTCTACCTACTACAACTTGGGAACCATTTTCTAATTTTATTTTATTTTATTTTTCTCATAAAAACAAAACACATTATGGAATTTATACAATGTTTACAATATGTCGGTAGAAATAAAAACGTTTAATGTGTCTCAATTACATTATGAGTATGACTTTTATTATATCATAATATTTACTCTTAAGTACTAGTTTTAGTCACAAAAAATTTAGTGTATCCGTTTTATTATTGTGCATGTTAGTGAGGGTGAGTATATATATTTAGGGTGTGTGTATATGTGTATGGGTGTGTGAGTATTGTATGTATGCAAGAGTGTGTAGTGAATATAAGTTAATAGTGAGTTATTTACAACTAGTTCAAAATGGCCCCCAAAATTTAAATATTTGTGTAAATCATAAGAAAGCAAATGTTTTTTTTAAATGATTGCCGAAAAGTGAAACACATACAAAATTATGATAAAAAAACCTTTAAAAAATTAACTGTTTGTTTTTACTGAACTTTACTGTAAAATGCACTCTACGCAAAGTTTGTTAAAAAAAAAAAAAATTACACTTATTAATTTATCTTATGCAAATGTAAAATTATTACATTAACATAAATTTACTTTGTCTTAACTGGGGTTAAGAACTCCGTTCTAAAAAAATACAATATTTCACTACTGTAATTTCACGGAGATTGGACCGCTGTGCTCGTGCAAACCACAAGTCCACTGCGTGATGGCGCATAATTGGCCCATTTCACACCACGGCATGATAAAATACAATCAATCGATATTTATTGTTTTACAATTATTTATTTATTTTATGCCTGGCAAACGCAATAACCAGTACACCACGAGACAGACTAATCTCCAGTCGATTTCATTTTGCAGAATTTTTACCTGAGTTCGCTAAATTTAAATAATGATTTTGATAAAATTATCATTAAAATCTCTTTTGTTAAGTTTTACTACATAATTTGAATCGGGTTTTGGTCCCGTGGCTAGTTTTGAGGACTCAGGATCAGAGGTCAGATGTCTGAGGTTCGAACCCCACTCTACCCCAACTTGATTTTTATTTTCTAGTAGTGAGTTATTTACAACTTGTTCAAAACCTTCACCAAAATTGAAATATTTGGGTAAATTATAAGAACTCTAATATTTCTTTTTTTTTTAAATAATATATTAACCAAGGCGTTTTTATTGATATTTTCATTTAAGTTATTAATAATGGAGCTTTATTTTTAAAAAAAAAAACAAAAATGTAAAAATTATCAAATTTAAATAGGTACTAACGAATATACTAAATGTCAATCCACTTTAATTTTACCGTGCCTTTTAGATTAAGATGATATGTGTGAAATAGGCTTTTCTCCGACAGTATCACGCGACTGGTTTGTTCATTTGGAAATTCTTGTAATAAAGAACAGACTTTAGCCAAAAACACAATATACAATATATATGTAAAAACAATAAAAATATATATTTTTAGAATAAAGTGGTTACATGATAAAAATAATAAATACCTGAAAACCTAATAAAAAATAAATAACTATTCAAACAAGAACATGTAAAGAACATAATATTTATAATTTTTTAATCTTGAAATAGGGCACACATACATAAACATATTCTTATGTGTGCTCTAATAATAATAATGTTCATATATTTAATTTATAAGTTGTTTGACACATATTTCAACCATTTTCAACCTCTCAGACTCTCCGTGATCAATTTCACTAAGGGAAGCGATCAATATTTTTGTCCTATGTAAGAGTATTGTCTCTGTGCTAAAGATATTTTACCCATTTGCTTATAAATTTTCATAAACCACCCTAATTTTTTATTATACATCGACCCATCGACTTATGATGAGTCCTGACGATGAGGTAGTAACCTCGAAACCAATCGATGTATACCAAATATAAAAAATTGTTAACAAATTAGAAGTGTAAAATCTCATATCCAAAAATTGAAAAATATTTTTGATATTAAAAATATGACGAGACATTTTTTTTCAAACAAATTTTTCAACAAAACCTTAACATTATGACATGTGTATACTAGTTTTTCTCTAATTCCAAATGATTACATTTACGAAATGTGTTTAAATTTTTTATTTTTTTTTGTTTTATTTATTTTTGCACCACAACAGGCCAGGAGGCCCAATTACAGTGGTGAATTACATCACAGAACACCCAGGCTTGAGAAAATACACATTTTAATTTTTGTGTTCTCACCGGGAATCGAACTCGGAACCTTTCGTGTGTGAGTCAAGCGTCTTGACCACTACACCACGGAGGCCCATTTATTGCACAATTGAATATGAAAAGTGCAATGAATTAGAAACCGTATTTGTAATTTTATTTAAAATAATGACTGAAATTTTGTAAATTTTTTTTCATTGCAATTTGATTCCATCTTGTATTTTTAACGTTACAGATGTGCGTGGCTCGCATGAGCGTAGGAGCCGGCGGTCAAACGTCTGTGATTCTACACACCAACACTAGTTCAAGTCCCACACACACATCCAATCACCACAATTATACCAACGGTAAGTAAACACAGCCTTCCGACACGCACACACCCGCTTTCGTGTCAACCTAACGTGCGCACTTTGATATCATGTTTTAATTACTGACTTAGTATTGTGCGCCATTTTCACAGCAACCACTTATTTGATGTTGCAATATACAGTGGAATCCGGACATTAGAATCCTGGATAATGTACTCATAAATCATACTCAGTCAGTCCCAAAACCATCTAGGTATGTAAACATAGTTCGCAGATTGTGATCAAACTTCGCCTAATGCCAAAAAATCACTTGATAAATTATATCTGTACCTTAGAGGATAAAATACGAGAATCCAATTTTTGCCATTATGAACTTAAAAATGCAGAAATTATCGCAATAAACTGTTGTATAAGTGAATAAAACACCTAAGTTCACTTTCGTCACATACGAGGGTTGTGTAAAAAATAAGGTTCTCAAATTTTTTTCAGGTTTAGGGCATTTTTTATTTGAACCGAAAAATACATCATTGGAAAGCTTAATTTCTTAACTATTTTTCAACATAATCACCAGATTTTTCAACGCATTTTTGTTGACGACTAATCCACTTTTGGAATCCAGCTTCAAAGAAGTCCGCCGCCGGTCCGTGGAGGAATTTGCCGATCAAAATCAACCGATTATTGCTATCCAAAGTTACAGGTCTAACAGTGATCTTAATAAGCGGATTCCACTGTATTGGCAAGAACATCTTTATTTGACTTTTCATTGCAAAAATGTTAATGTGATGATTTGTTTTTAACACTTAGAATGCTAAGCCCTCCATGTAATCGAGGGTATTGTGTACCATTGTGCAGTTTTCTTCATATACAGGATAGACAGAATGCCCTCTTTAATTTGATTTTTCTCATGTTTTGACAATAAACTGCAACATTCTAGATTTTATTAACATAAAGCTTCTCACAACACTTCCATATTCTGTTTTTATATGTTTTCTCTACAGTTAAGATTTACAAAGTCTTAGATAAGTATTTATCATATCAGCGGTAAAAAGGCTACTAAGCTCATGTGTCACTATGGTCAAAATTAAATTACATATAACACTTTTCTCAGAATTTTAAGCTGCTTTGTATGAGCCGACACCCGTGAATATCGAAGATAAATTTTGGCGTTTACATCTAAAACCCTCCTGTACGATATTCATAAAATCAACGAATTTATATCACAAAATTGGACTTGGTATTTTTGTATTTATTTTTCTTAGCTCCAATTGTTTTATATGACACCTGTCTTACCCACATTGTTTTGAAATGAGGAAGTTCAGTGCTATGGAAAATTGGGTATATGAAATATTTTATTATGCGCGGTAAAAATGAGGGCATTTAATAGGGAAATATCACTTTTTTTTTAACATTTTGAAAGTAATAAAGGTCTATGAAATACTGTCTAGTAAATTATTTTTTTTGTTTAAGTAAGTTAGCTAAGTAGCAAAAAAGTATTTTTGAATTTGTAGTTTTGAATTCCCGCAAAAACGGTGATAAGTGTCTTAAAACTGTATGAAAAAATTCATATAAATGTACTACTTTGAATTACGTCAAAAGTTCTTCTAAATCAACCAATGATAGAGTGTTGTGATAGATTTCCGGTTTCCGGGAAGCCAACTCACCAATCAGCAGAACTCACCGACTAAAACTTATGACATCACTGGCGGAGTAATTTCAAAAACTATTAACTATTTACAAAACTATCAATGATAATACGATACAGATTTTTTTTTAAATTTTGGCTTGGTAGTCTACTTACAAATAAAAATAACATTAATTGAAAAACCACTGAACTTCCTCATTGATTCAAAATTCCTGTCCTGTCGGGGCATCTGTCATTTATCCTTTTTACTGTCGATATGCATAGTTTACTTTACATGTTGTTTCAATTTTTATTTTTATTAGTATTTATTTGAATTGTTTTATCACTATCCAATGAAAAAACACATGTAACAAAAGGGGTCCTGTCTAAACACGGGAAATTCCTAGCTAGTTGGGACCTGCAGCAAAGAACCTCTTTACATTGTAAAAACAGTGAAATAAATCAATAATATCCATGTGTAATTTAATGCATGTCGGCCTTGTAGTGTAATGGTCATCACATTTGCCTACCGAGCACGAGGTCTCGGGTTCGATTCTCGACATGGTTGATATGAAATATTTATTTAAAAGGGTGTTTTCACACCGGAATATTTCATAGTCCCTGGGCCCTGATTACAAGGGGAAGTTAACAGAGTTATCTTCGACTGTCTATAAAGTATAATCAAAATTAATGTACAAAATTGTGTATATTTGTACAAAGTTTTTTAATATCTTCATCGGTAACATGTAATTGAACATGTTTAGGAAAAATAAATATTTGCGCATTCTATTTTTCCCACCGAAAACTTAATTTTACTTTGTGGATAAAATTTAAGATTACCGTGAACTTCGTATTGTGATTGGGGCCCTGAATCGGTACCTGAAGCGTAAGACTGATCATTTTATCTTCATGTAACAAAAAAAAGATCAATACCAATGCGGTGCCCCATGCACCATTAGGTGCGGAAAGGGAATGATGATGATGAATTTAATGCATCCAGTGAAAAAATAAACATGAAAATTTTTTTGGAAATATTTGATAGCACATAGATATTATGTTTTATTAAACTAAAGCTTCGAGTTTTTTTCAGAAATCTATAAATTAATAAAGAAGGCTTAAAAATATTTAAACTATCGTAGCGGGAAGTGGTTAATATCTTGCAAAGCTAATAACCTCCTTCAATTGTTTCAAGTCATCCATGGCTAGAATTAAGAAATCCAGAAATAAACGCCAAAATAAAATGTAGTCTCCATCTTTAAATGTTTTCAAATTAGCTTCTTTTTAACACAATCATATTACATTCAAAGACTTTTTAAGAAATTATTCCAAGGCGAATGGATCTCATCCATTTGTTTTTGTTTTATCGAGGTTATTTTTTACAAATAGCAGAACCAGGAGTCTGAAAAAATGAGCAGATTTCAATGAACTATAGTATTTTTCCAAATTGTATGTATTTTTTGAAAAAGTCTTTGAATAAGAAATTGAATTAGGGATGTTACTATTTTTTAAAAACATGTGTTTAGGATATTTTTTTATGTAAAAATAATGTAATGTGTAAAATTTACATTTGAAATATAACTATATCTAGTTTAACACTCGTTTCGATGAGTTTCTGTGTCCAGGCAGATTAAGAATACAGTTATGTGCGTGAAATAGAACCAGAAACCTGGACGAGTGTTTTTGACTCGATGGGCATTCCCAGGTAATAATCCTGAATAGGAAAATCCTGTGGAGATAAGTCCACCTCGTTGTGTAGTGGCAGGCGCATTCGCCTACCATTCGTGAGGTCCTGGGTTCGATTCCTGGCAGGGTGGACGTGAAATATTGATTTTAAAGGTTGTTTAAACTGCAATATTTCATTGTTCCTGAAACTTAGAACTGATCACCTTACTTTTATATAACAGGTGATCGAAATACGCTGCATTTGGTTTATAAATTCTGTCCCCTGCATAACGCGCTTTACAACATTGGTACTAAAATTTGAGCCCATTTCAGGTGAAGTGAATTGACTGACATTTTAAGGGTGATATAAACTCAATATGTTTCTTTTTTGGGTGATACCGTGTGTGTTGGATTTGTTCCGACGTTTCGGCTACCATTGCAGGAGCCATCTTCAGGGTAAATCAAGTGTTTTGTAGAAAAAAAGTGTGTGTTTGAGTACTAGTAATTTGTACCGTGTCGCAGTCGGCAGTAGGCACATTTCTATTCATGTTTGTAGTGTGTAGTGCTGGGAACCATGTTGAGTTTAATTTAAGCCCGTCGTCTTTGTTTATGTTATTTGGGTGTCTGTGTATTTCAATTGCCTATTTTATTATTCATGCATTGTAATTAGTGACCTTACATGCATTGTAACTAGTTTACTCTGAAGATGGCTCCTGCAATGGTAGCCGAAACGTTGGAACAAATCCAACCCACACGGTATCACCCAAAAGAGAAACATATTGATAACAGTGACCGTGAAAACCTTCGCACCTGTGATATAAACTCTTTGCTAATATTACATTTATGTAATTAGTACAATCCAAAAACCTTTTTTTCATGGTTCTTTATGTACAAAACATCCATGTTGATTAAAAAAATCAAAACAGTCGAGTTAAAAAAAAATAGGCCAAAACCTAGTACGAGTTAAAACTTTGAATACTTGAAGTTTGACCATTTTATTAGTTCACTCCGCCTGCGATGGGCTCACTTAATAATTGCATACGTAGTAACATCCCAAATTGATTTCACCCGTAAACAGTTTGTTTTCATTTGCCTACATTTATTTAGCAAGTTTTATGTTTCCCCCGGCGTGTTGTGCTTAGGTACTAAAGAGGAAGCTAACAACCACCCTAACCTCTCTATGAACGGCACAGAGAGTGACGTAGTCAAAGGTCACCACTCTCCCCTTAACACCATAGAGGACAATAGCAGTGACATTGACATGGAATCCTCTTCTAACTCTACCAACGGGCTAACGTCCACCGCCAGCAATGGTACGCCACAAACATATTCCATTTCTCAATGCATGTCTGTACTGATAACCGAAGATCACCACTCCTTCCTCACCATAGAGACATGAAAATCTCAATTTTCTTTTCCCTTGTACCCTTTTCTCGCCCATGACTGTTTTGAAGAACGAACAATGCAGAAAAATATTATTGACCGTCCCTACGTGTAATGTTGAATCCGGATTTTGCGAGGTTTACAAAAGAGCAAAAAAACCTTGATATTTTAATAAATCTATCAAATACTGTGGTTTTTTTTTATTTTTTTTATTTGAGATTTTTACAGCCATTACATAAACAAAATAAGTAGAAAAATCTTAACAATGCTAAAGCCAATAAAAAAATCCACTGTAAATATAATGACACATAAAATATATAAAGAAGTTTAGTAATTGTATTTGTGTGACGTTTGTATTCATGTGTATGTGAATGTGTGTATGCGTGAATGAATGAGGGAGAGGATACATGTGCGTGTGGGAATGAATGAGGGAGAGGGTGCGTGTATGTGGTTGAAACCTGTATAGAAAAATAATTGTTTAAAACTTGTAATTGTATTAAAAATGGTACAATAAAGAGCTTAGTAAAAAGTCAGAAACCTTTTTGTTAAAATTCAAATCAAGAAATGATATAAATTGTATTTTTTTTTAAAGTATGTTAAATTTCAAAACCGTATTCTGAAAAAAAAAAAAGCATTTTATTTTGAAATTTAACTGATCACATCGAATGAATAATGTGCGACGAGTCCTATACAATAAGGTAGGTAACCACAAAATGCAGTAAATACGAAATAATCACAACAATAAAATAAGGTTTGACAATACGCGAACGTTGATTCAAAATGAACACACAAATGCATATTATATGCACCTACATAATATAAAAATAAGAATAACATATAAGTTTGATAGAAATGATTCGGATTATAAAAATCAGGAGTCACATTGCCAAACATGTGTCTATTGAAATAAGAACGGTATCTGATAGCGTCTTAAAAATATTAATATCTGTTTTTGCTCTCCCGTAAACCTTGCAAAATTCAGATTTGGTAGTATATGAAGGGACCGTCGATATATACCGTTCCGTTGACCTATTAATGCACATAGATGCATATCAAAATATTAAAAAAAGTAGTGATGTGAAAACATACCCATACTTACAGAGTTTGTTTATTTATACCAGGATTGCATTCGGGGACAATACATAAATATACTACCGAAAATGGGAGGATACCCATTTTTTTTATATAAAAAATATTTTTATTTAAATGTTAACAACCAGCATTCATTTTTGGTGGATTCCAATCAGATTATTTCCTCAAATTCCTTATAATTTCTGCCTATTTATTTATTTTTACTGGATTTTGGGGAATGCTAAAATAGTATTAACTCACATTTATTATCTTTTAAAACGTATTTCTATCAGTGCATCCCTGTTAGTAAAGAAGATATTTTCTATTTTGCTGGTAGGCGTAATTTAACATTTACATTGGTGGCCTCCGTTGTGTAGTGGAAGGTCCCAGAAAGAACACAAAAATTAAAATGTGATTTTTCTCAAGCCTGGTTGTTTTGTGATGTAATTCACCACTGCAATTGGGCCTCCTGGCCTGTTGTGGTGCAAAAATAAATCAAATCAAATAAATAATATTTTTATTTGAATATTAATCATGCTATTCTTTGTCAATCACTCATAAACAGATGAAAATTACCAATTAAAAGTTACACAATCCTTTTTACAATTTTTATCAGAAAGGTTTTTACACACTTTCACGATACAAGCAAACATTTTGGTTTTGATTCTAAACATCAAGCTCACGCCACATCTGGCTGGCGGTTGAAGAACGACTAAATAAGCGTTGGTTGGGCTTGAGTTAAGTGTCATAATTTTTTAGGGCTCAGGGTGCCTCTACGTGTATTAATAGGTCGATTCCGTGTTCTATGTTTCTTAAAACGTTCCTTTGATATTTGGGTGACCATGAAGAACATTATTTATTGAACTTCTCAAATGTTCAATAGTTATGGGAACATTTTTGTAATACTTAATTTTTTATATCCTTTTCTATAGCTGTTATTTTGTTTTCTCTGTATCCAGGGGAATGAAGAATATAGTTATGTGGGAATGTAACCAGAATCCTGGACGAATGCGTTCAACGTGATAAGGGAAATCCTGAAGGAAAGGAAATCGAGCGGAGATAAGTCCACCTCATAGTGTAGTGGTTGGCGCATTCGCCTACCTTGCTTGAGGTCTCGGGTTCGATTCCTGGGAAGGTGAAATGAAATATCAAAGGTGGTTCTACAAACCTAAAAAACACAGGTTTTGTGGATTTTTCATTTTGCAATGGAAAGGATTTTTGTTTCTGCTTTTACCGGGTTACCTGTATATGCATGGTTTGCCCGAAAATGAATGTCAGTCATTTTGCTGTGAAGCAAATACGCACTTGGACTGGTTAAGATCGATGCAGGGGGAATCTGCTTATGCACGCAGGTTGCCAAGTCGTCTCCGACCATCCGGAGAGTAAGGACAGGCATTTTTGAGAAATTCATTTTAGATTTCCGTGCAAGCCGTGATGCAGTGCTCGATGGAGCAAACGATTCCCATCAAGTTTTGGGTGAATCTCGGCAAGTCCGCAGTGGAAACTTTTCCCATGATGAAGACGGCCTTTGGTGATGATTGTTTATCGGGAGTCAAGCCTGCGCTGGAAGGCCATCAACGACCAGCGCCGGCGAAAACGTGACGCGTCTGACTGAACTCTCGAACTCAGACCGTCGTTTGAGTTTTCATTTAATGGTACAGACGTTAAACATTCCCAAAAGTACCGTTCTCAAGCTTGTGACCATTGGAATCTTCACCATGACAACGCACCGGCCACACTGCCTTTCGTGACCCTCTTCCTGGCCGAATCAAAGATGCCAACGGTTCTCTTGCTGGCTTACAGTCCTGGCGTGGCTCCCCCAGACCTCTTCTCGTTCCTGCGCTTGAAAACTCCAATAAAAGGACATAATTTCGGGACAGTTGTCTTAGTCAAAGAGGCTTGTACTCAGGCTCTAAAGAACATTCAAGGAAAGGCCCACCGTGACGCTTTTGATGCCTGGAAATATTGCTGAAAGCGATGTATCACAAAAAGAAGCCTATTTTTAAATCTTTTAATATGTTGTGCCGATTGGATCAATAAATGTTTTTTAATTGAATCAAAACTTTTCGGACGTACCATGTATGTTTATTATGTTTCAGGAACAAACGGTTCAGTGAGCAGTAATGGTTACCAAGCACACAGGATCAGCAGTTCCACCCCCCACGTACAGAAGGGAATGCCAGGAATCAACTCCAACATGGACGCCGCAGCCGAAGCTGCTATTTTAGAAGACGATGACATGGGTATGGGTAAAGACAAATCTTGATCATACATTTTCATTTACATACGGCCGGTTTTATAGTGCCTCAAACCATTAACCGTTCACGATGATAACTGGCGGTTGTGCGTTTTACTAACCATTTTTTAACTGACAGTCACCGGTAAATATTTTGATCAAAATTTTAATTATAGTCGTAATTCCGATGACTTTTCTAAGCAATATTCCAAATTCCGAAATGTAAAGTATGAAAATATGTAAGATTGCTGTTAGGTCTGTAGGGATTAAGGCTGTCGAGGGTCGGAGCTCCTACCCCTGTTAGAGATTGACGGAGGACACGAGGTCGCTGTTTAATGTGTATTTATTACATGGCGAATAAATAATGAATTGTCTCGCCCTTGAGTTTTACGGCGATGAGAAGTTGAACTGGCTGCACTTGAACTACATGCTGGAAGTGAGTGACTGCATCGAGCTGACTTGTTGGACTGACTGTTCTCTTTGGTCTCTTTATAGACCACGTTCCTTTGTTCTCCGTGTCTCCCTGGTAGAAACGATGTTAACGTTCTGCAGGACATTACTCTAATTTTCACTATAAAATGATAACTCGCTTCGCTCTATATTTCAGGTGAAATGATTTTGCAAGTGTGTGTGTCATCGATCATGGACTATGAACACCACAGGTCAATGACGTTAGGTGTTTTGTTTTGTTATTTCTATACCTAATACTATTTGTTTAATCTTTGCCTAATAGAACCCTGTGAAATAAGGTGTCAAAACACATGTCGGTGTTAAATACGGCAGCGGTGCTGAAGATAACAGATCATAATGCATTTAATCATAATAATTATTATTATTATATTATTTTTAACTTCCTTTCCATTCTTTTGAACAATAAATACTTTGTTTTGATTTGTCCAAATGTTTGTAGACAGGCTGGATTTCCTCCCTAGGGAGTTATTTAGATCTAAATTTGATGCAACAGAGAGTAAAGTGGCTACTTGCCAATGACAGGTCATTAGCCCTGTAATTGCCTAAATTTTCATATTCCCTTTTCGAAAATGTTTTCCCTCTCTTTTGCAAAAAATTAGATCTAAATAAATACTTTTCCCTTCCAGCATTTCGAATCTCTGCCAACTATAAAATTAATTTTTATTTACGAACTGTCCATTTGTTGCAATTTTTTTCTGTCTTTGTGAGTATTTTTCCGCGTAGCTGCGAACCTTTCGTCCGTCGTTCGCCGCCTCATTGTCTCGATTACATTTGCAGAAGTGGAGCTGTCGGGGAGCGGCGGCCGCCAGGTGTGCGGGGGAAGCCGAGCCTCCGTGGAGCGGATGCTGGAGTTCGGCAAGGAGCTGTACACTATGAGCCAGCGCCTGCCGCAGGACAACCCTCACGCACACAGCGCCAATAGAAAGATGCTCGAGGTAGAAACTCTTCAATCAGAACTTACACGTCAACGGTTATAACTCACCATTCTCCCCTGGCAAATAATTATGCAGAGCTGTCAGACTTACTCCACACTACTCCTGCTGCTATCAAATCAGCTATCCTGTCCGCTGAATGGCCATCGCCTCAATTCTCTAACTCTTTTTAATGTGTTTTTCTTTTCGTTTCAATTCTTTTTTACTTCCTTTCCTTCTTTTGTTAACAATGAGGAAGTTGTGTTTTTAAAATAAAAAATTTCAGTAATTTTCTATCAAAGTAAGCCAAATGTATCGTATTATCAGTGCTATAATTTTTGTTTACTCCCCCTGTGATGTCTCAAGTTCTCTACGGTGAGTTATCCTGATTGGTGGGTTGGCTTTCCGGTAATTAGAAATGTACCACAACACTTTCATTGGTTGATTTCAGAGAACTAGTGATGTCGTTCAAAGAAGTTTGTTTTTATCGAAATCGTTTTTCATGCACTTTCAAGAAAAATTGCCATACAATTAAATGCTCTGATTTTTACCGCGGGCAAGAAAACATTTTAAATATCAAATTTCCGCTGCACTCAACTTCGCCATTGCACCGGTAATATCTTTTTAGTGCTTTTTTACTTCAGCTTTTAGTGACTTCTCATATAGGATTACAGTATTTTGTTTCAATAAAAGACACTCAAATATTTTTTCAGAATAAATAACTTATTTTTCCTTTTAATAATCACAAAAAAATGTAATAAGAAATCCTAATCTGGCCCCATTTACTACAAGTATATTTCTGTTTATTTTTTCCTTTCATTCTTTTTTTGTGCTATCATTATACATGTATATATATTTTATTTTTTATTTTGAATACAAACAGATGTACAGGTTAAATTAATATTTTTTTTTTAAAACTATATAAAATGTATACATAGTAGGGCCTGCCATCCAATTATATGTATTCATTAAATAATACTGTAATTTACATTTTACATTTACATTTTTTTTTGCACCACAACAGGCCAGGAGGCCTAATTACAGTGGTGAATTACATCACAGAGCACCCAGGCTTGAGAAAAATCACATTTTAATTTTTGTGTTCTCACCGGGAATCGAACCCGGAACCTTCCGTGCGTGAATCAAGCGTCTTGACCACTACACCACGGAGGCCGCCAAGGTAATAAAGCGACGACGGCTTAAAGTTTAAACTATATAAATAATAAATATACTATAAGATAAATATGGACAAAACAAGGAGATAGTGGAAAGGAAAAGAAGGAAATTGATAAGGAGTGGTAAAGGATGATTGAAGGAAAGTAAGAGTGGAAAATTGCATTTGATTTAATGAATTATAAATGAAGAGCATGAATCAAACCTATTAATTCTGTAATATATAATGTATGTAATATAAAATGTATATGTTTTATATTTTTATTTACTAATTAGTACAAATTGTGGAAGCCTTCTTTGAGTCCATGCAATATAATATCTGAATGTTAAAAATGAACATGTATAACTGTTGGTTTCCCAAATGAATTAAAATAAAAATTCTCTTAGAAAATGTAGCGCGTGTACCAAATTCAGTTATTTAAAATGTTAAATCATATACATATTGTATTCATTAGACTTTTCTCTATTCTCCTTTTCTAAGTGTGCTCTACTATATCTGTTCTGATATAGATATATGCCAATAACAATTATGTTTATTTATAGGATGCATTCAGTTTACTGGCGTATAGTAATCCTTGGGCTAGTCCTGTCGGCTGGCAGCTGGACCCATCGCGTCGGGAGCCAGTTTGTTCCGCCCTGAATTCTGCTATACTAGGTATGGTTGTTTTACATTAACTAAAAAATCTTAATTTTACTTAGATTATTTTTAAATTGCTTCGGGTCTAACTTCAATAGGAGAATTATGGAAAAGAAACTTACAAAATCCTAAATAGTTATTATGATTACCCTCTTCGCGAAATGTATCGATTCAATATATTGTAACAATCAATTGTATCTTCCTTATCATTCAGGAGAATTTATCTTATTCTTGTCAAATCTTTTTGTCAAAATTCTGATTGACAAATCCTAACAGACCTTTTATTCCTTTATAAAGTAATCAACTTATTTATTGGCTGTCCAGATTTACTCGAGTTGGTGTGTATCCATGTATACACCAAATTTTTATATCGCAAGTTCTAGAACCATCACATGCACCCGCCTATCCCCAGACTCCGCAGATATGGTAATGAGTATGAGGATAAAGGGTTGTTTACGCTTGGACAATAAATGGATTTGACAATACTGTCCCAGCTCCGTGAACAGCTTCAAAAGCGCACGAGAGAATGCTGGGACAATGCAAAAACTCAGACGCAGTTCACAAGTGAGGGCTGCGAAAATGAATACGGGACGGCGCTTATTACGAGCAAGAATGTTATTTATTTTTTACCAAGATGTATAGGAATTGTTAAAAAATGAACTAAATAATAAAAGTGTTTTTTTTCTGCCTTCATTTTCGGCAAAAAAACTGTGTGGAAGTGATGCATTCATGTCGAGCAAATCCCTAAAAGGCTGCACACGGTTGTGGGGGTAATCATTATTCCGCAGAGATAGCCTGTCCATCTATCTCGGCGGCGATGTCTCGGGACAATTATTTGTCCTACATATTGCTGTTTACGTGCGGACAATGGTCATGCCCTGGGACAAAACAGTATCGTATTGTCCGTGTGTAAACGGCTTTCACGGCTGATATATTTGGTTCTGGACTTCATTTTTTTTTTAAATTATTTTTAATCACTTATTTGCGTTTACCTGCTTGCTATTGTTATAGGTCTGGAATTTATTTATATTCATTATATTTTTTCACTTTGAATGTTCATTGTATTATGTGTACTCTCTCTCTTTCTGGGCGGATGAAGAATACAGTACTGCGTGTGAAATAGAACCAGAACCTTGAACGAGTGTTTTCGACTTGATCGCTGCTCTCAGATAAAAATCCTGAACAAGGGAATCGAGTGGAGATAAGTCAGTCTCATTGTGTAGTGGTTGACTTGTTCGTCTACCACTCTTGAGGTCCTGGGTTCGATCCCTAGCAGGGTGGATATGAAATATAGATTTTAAAGGTGGTTTGAACAGCAATATTTCATGTCCCTGGACTGGGGTCACGAGCATGAGACTGATCACCTTACCTTCCTATAAAAGATGGTGGAAATATTCTGCATTTGGTTTACCAATACAGTGCCCTATGCACCACTAGGTGTGGAAAAGGGAATGATGATGATTGTAAGCGATTTATGCTTTTTGTATAAATTGATAATAAAACTTTGCTATATGTATTCAATTTGGTTGCAGAATCGCAGAAGCTGCCGTGGCGTGCGCCCCTGGAGGGCTGCGCTGCGCACGCGTCCGGCCTCCTCTCCCTTATGGCGGCGCGCGGCCTGGGCGCCTGTGCCTTTGCCGACCTTCAAGATCTGCTGCGTCACTGACCCCCCGCGCCGCCCTGCTAACTGCCCAACCCCCAACCACACCCCACTACTGCACTCGCTCACTGAGGAAGATTACTGGCTGTAATATTTCAATCTTCATTTTAAAATCCTTTTTCGTACTTGTGATGTCATCATTCATTCCTGCTGAGCACGTTCGTTAAATACGATCTTCGTAAGGTCATGCGAATATAGAAATATAGATTTTTCTTAAATTAAATAAAAAATTTGTTGCACTGTTCCCCATCTGACCCTTAAGCAAAAGTTGCTTAATTGACGAATAATCAAAGACATCTTTGTGCGACTATTTCTATTCCATTAAAAAATATTTTGAATTTCAAATGTCAACTGTGTCGATTGGGCGATTGTGATTAGCGAACTAATCTACGGGAAATGAAAAATAGTGATCGTAAAAATCATAGAATAGAAATGTGTATTTATCAAAAATATTCAAAATAAATTTTGCTGTTCATTTCAAGACAATGTTTGTATTGTCATCGTCATGCCCAAGAATTGTTTTTAAATCCGATTTCACTCAGCAGTAAACTTCCTCATTCGACTGCCCTAAAAAATCACTTCTCAACTACTATTTGTCATTCGTTAGTTATATCTGCGACTCCCCAATATAGCACTTTCTTTAAAATGTATAGTGCTTCTAAATATATGTGGTTTTACGAATTAAAATGACAATCGCTGAAGTGTCAATGACATCAACTTTAACAATGTGAAAAGTGTTTTAAAAAAGTAGCTTCAACACAAGGCTTACAATTATTGTTCCACTTTATTTTATTTTCAAGTCGTTTCTTTGAGAATTCACGATTATGTGTTACCAAATTATTTAGTTATTGTATTTTTGAATAGTGATGAAATATGTTATATAATTCAGAAATGTAAAATCATGGAAAGGCTTTGAAAGATCATACTAATCATTATGTACTGATAATAAAATAAAAAAACATCTCCACCCAATAGAGAATAAATATCTCAAAAGTAAGAACTTGAATGCCATTTTGAATTCATAGAAATTGATCAAACTTATATGTCTAGGTCATTTGTCTATGGTCATTATACATCTACCTATTAATATACACAGGCGCCTATAAAATATTGAAAAAGTTGTTCCACAAAAATAAACCCATAGCCATAAGTTTGTTTATTTTCACCTTGGGTCAACATATCAGACTGCTAGCGCCGGCTAGTAAAAGGCCTCACTTAACAAAAAAATACTGTTTATTTAAAAGTAAACGTTTTTCAAAAGTAATGTAATCTTCTTTATATATAATTCTTCTATACACATGATGTCACTGAACTTCTCCTAAACTGCTCAACCGATTTACATGCGGTTTTAAGCAAAATCTAGATCTTTGCGCTTCGCGTGTTCGTAGATATTAAAATTTTCAATCTAATCTGTAAAAAAAAAGTTAGGGGTATAAATATTTTTTTCATCGACCTATCAGGGTTGCATTCGACAAGAATGCATGTACAAAAAATATGGAAGGATGTTATTTTTTTGTGTTTAAAAAAAGGTTGTTTTTCAATGTTTACAAACAACATTAGTTTTTATGGATCCCAATCAGATTCTTTCCTTAAATTCCTTATAATTTCTTCCCATTTATTTCTTTTTACTCGATTTTTGGTGATACTAAAATAATATTAACTGACATTCAATACATTTTTGAAAATCGCATTAATGAATAAAGTGCATCCCTTTAGGTGAGAAGACCAGAGTTAGACATTTGCAAAAAGAATTTTATATTTGAAAATGAATTATTTTATGTTTTGGAATTCAACCATAAACAAGTACCTAGGTACCTGCTAAAATTCAATATTTGAGTATTCATAATTTTTAGTTTTGGAATTTAATCATAAACAAAGTACCTAGGTAACTACTTAACAATGAAAAGTATTTTTCCTTTAATTCGGACGCTTTCATTTTTTCACTCTTTTTAGATCCAATCAGGCATTTTTCAAATGTAATTTGTCATTGTCAAATGTCACTTAGTATATAGTTTATCGAAAATTTGAATTTTTCGAGATTTTGTGTAAGCTGAACCAGTTAATAGCAGGCAACCTAACGTTCGGGCAGGACGTCTGTCGGGTCCGCTAGTAAAATTATATTTTAAGCTATTTTAAAAATAAAAATTTACTGAAAATAATTTTTTTATACTTTCTTATTACATTGTTTACATAAGAAGCGTTAATGTTTAATATTACTAATACAAATATTTCAACAAATGACATTTAAATTTGATGGAAATCAAAAAAGTTTTTTCCTCAAATTCCTTATAATATTTACTCATTTATTTATTTTTAATGGATCTTAAAGGGATCCCAAAATAATATTAAAGAAGTATATATTAAATAATATTAAAGAAGCTTGTATAACTTTGAAACCGTTTGGTAGAAAAAATAAGTGGTTTAAAACAAAGTCGTTTTTATTTATTTCATTATAATGAATAACCACAAAGTTAGTGCTTCAAATATAAAAATTATAAAATAATATTAACTCACATTTTATAATATTTTAAAATACGTATTCCTACCAGTGCGGCCTTGTTAGTGAGCGATCTTCGCTCTTACGCCGCTTTGATTTTTAAGATGTGTTAATGTCATCATATATCACTTATAAATTTATATTTCCCAATGAAATTACGTTACACCATCCTTTTGAGAATTTTTATCTGAACAGTTTTTATATTAACGATTATTTATGCTTCTATTCTGAACGTCAAGCTCACGTTGTGACGTTTAAAGAATGACTAAATCGCATTGGGCATGAGTTAATTGTCATCATTTTTGGAGGCTCAGGGTGTATCTATATATATTAATAGGTCGATGTCATTATCATTCTATTTTTGTTTATGATAACAGGTTAAAATTTTTGTTTCTAAACTTAATGGTTTATCACCAAAATAATAAATCTAGGAAAATATGGAAAAAATTTAGCCATTGTCAAAAATTTAAATGCTCAACTCTATTTAAAAAGGCACTGCTTTGACATTGGAATGTTTAAATTGGCCATCTTTAATCACTATTCACAGATTAAAATATTTGCTTTTAAATCTCTAGTTGGATGTTTTCAAATTACGATATAAAAATGTATAGATTATTATTTTGACATTGTATTTGTAATTATAAACAATGGCGTATCCTATCATAAGTATCAAAACTCATCAACGGATTGCTTGTAAATCAATCAAATACACTACCATCGATATTCCCTAGTTGACAGAATTGTGGGATTATTACTGAAAATTATTCACTCTTCTATTTCAATCTTTTCTATGTTCTTTTTTTTTAAATATGTAAATAAATATAAAAAGCCAGCGCTAGAATCGATATGAATTATTTAAGGAAAGGTTTCATGTTGTTTTATTTGATGTCCATATTTAAAATTAAGAAGAAACGAAGTGTTGATAAAAAACATACATATATTGGAAAATAAATTGATGTTTCTATTATTTTGCAGTTCATTGTTTAAAAAAAGTACTTAATTTTACAAATTAATAATTTTTCAATTAACATAGCTTCCAATTTGGTTTTGCTTTGTGCCAAAAAAGAGGTCAAATAAACATTCACATCAATTTTCATATCACCGCTATTTTATTTTGTTTTGTGATCATTTTTATATGACAATGTTTTACTCGGTGGGGTCCAGCTTGAATGGCTTTAGTTCTTTAAAAATGCAAACTGTTTGAGACAGTTTTATGTACAATGAATACCAAACATTATTATTTTAGTTTCTCAAATAATAATTTCTAAACTATCGGGTAATAATGGGTAAATACAGATTTGAAAATATATGGGTGTTTTCTATATTATGTAAAAACAACTTTACAAATGGCAGAGTTACATTTCTTAAAAATACAAATTCTTGTAGAACAGGGTTGTATAGGAATGGAATTCACTTCCAAAAAAATTCATTAAAAAAAATATTACTTGTTTAGTTTTAATGTTTAGTTTTTATTCTGGTCAATACATTTCAGATATTAACTGTGGTTTAATTTTATCTGCAATTGCTAGATTCTGCTTGCGAATAATACCAATCCGGCTCATCGGCCTATTTCTAAACATTCTCGGTGGCAAAATGCTATGTTTCTATCACGAGGGAAACATATTTTATTATGTTGCCAAATTATCAGCAAAGTATGCCTCTAATTATATTACATCGTTAGACTTCAATGTATCTCTAGTATCGAAATCAGAGGAATTAGAAATAGGCCTGTGAAGTACCCATTATTGTATACTTAATTATTAAATTATGAGCTGACATTATTGTATTTGATATGATTTTCTCATTTACAATACAAGTCGATGGAAATATGATCCACAATCTGTATGGTGCATAAAGCCCGCTAACCTAACATATTTGGCGTTAGATTAAATGGTCATACAAGGAATAAATTGTCTCGCCTAATATGTTTAACTGCAGAAAAACGTAATAACCGATGTTGTAGTAATTAAGTAATAATGAATCGAGTTTCAATACAGTAATGCAATAAGTATCTGCATTGTAAGATTAAATCGATGTGTATAATCGCTTCTCATTTGCTTAGAATATAAATGTATTAAAATTTGCCTTATTGTATGTAACACAATGGTCACACCGGACATTGTGTATGTGAAGTAGAATGAAAGTCGTTTGGCGAAAGCTTCTACAGGTAGAACCCAACGCAATCTTCGATATCGTAAGTAGGTAGATTTTTTTGAAACTCGTTTATCGTAAATACGTTACTCTCTGACTGAATAAATCTAAAGTTCTTATTTGTGAATACAGAATTTAGTTTTTAAAATTGTATCTAGAACTGGAATCATAATGTAAATTGTATAACGACGAAACATCCTAATGCTCTGATCAATTTGTCAAATCTCATTTACCGATGTGTTTCGGAGCGATCTTAATTAAATATTATTACAGGTGCTTGGATTGTGTTTAGTTACAGAAACTGTCATTTCTGTTACAACCAAAATTACCTTATCCTATGTCATTTTCAAGGAAACATTTGTGTAACTCGCGGGTTGTTCAGATCGCGTGAGATATAAATTAGCAGTTTTACTGTTATATTGTTCGATGTAAAAATGGTCTTTAGTAATCTTTGTGAAGAAGTATTCTCAACACATTTCACCGTAGCGTAAGGAACAATGAAATAAATACTTATTTTTGTACTTGTTAACGTAACGACTTTGCGTAATTTGTGCTGTGTCACCAGAACTCTGATAAATAACGAGAGTTTATTAAATATGAACACTATCCGCATTACAGTTTACATAATTTCTCTTCTGTTGCAACACTTTATTGTTGTTTTAGATAATCTTTATTTGTAACTGATTTTATATAAATATGTTTTAAATAAAGTGGCTTATATTAATTTCTGTTTTAGTTAATTAAAATTGAATTAGTTGCATATGATTATTTACTGTGACTAATTGGAATACACTTGGGTAAATATAACTGCGACAAGTGTACAACTTCCTCCTTCAGTCCATCTAGACGAGGTTACTAATAATTACTCACTAACTACTTAGTAACTCCTGTCCCGAGGAGTGATACTCCGACAATAAGAGGACTGTCAGGGTTTCCGATCTCACTGTGGAACACTTCGCAGAACTATCGCTCTGGTCAAACTCATTCTCACTTGTAATATTTTATTTTAACAACACCAAAGTATGTAATATTTATCTTCAATTAGTTACACTTATTTCCAATGTACTAACAAACAATTATCGATTAGAACTTGGAATGTCGTCGAGATAATAGGATACATTTAACAATATATCTTAAATTCGTTCGATACTTTACTGTGGAACATTTTTTAATAAAACTAAAAATCATAGACTAAGAATTGAAAATATTATAGTTTAGATGAATTAATAACGTTTGTTTCCTTGTCATAATAACAGGGCTTTGTCTCGTAACTTAATATAATCAGTGGATTTCTCAATAATTGCTCCGCTAATTATTGAGAGTGGCTTAGTTGTATTAAACGAGAGCTTTATCCATGGCAATGTACAGACCAACCGGTGCCTGAAATGTCGTAATGCGGAACATGCACTCGATGAGGGAGGTCTCCAGAGTGCGCGGATATTAGGCTAGGGGTGATCTATTCCACTTCCGCTCGGCCGATCGCGACGATTCCAATATTAGTTTCCCCAAGCTCACCGTGTACATACTCTCCGTGTAATATTTAACTGGGAATGTCGGGAAGCCGGCCATGAACGGGACACTATAACGATCGGCTCGCAACGTTGCGCGCTATAATATTGTCGATTGGCAGATGTATCGCCCTCGCATGTTAGCTGTAAGGTTGGAATATGGGTTATTTTCTGTAGGATCGTGGAAAAATTATATCCGAGTGGAGTTTGTGTGGTGAATATATTTGTTATTAAGACATTCAATCAATTAAATTGAGGATCCTTTCGGATAGAGCTAATGTAGCGAATTAAGTATGTGTAGGTGTTGTTTTCATCTTGAGAATCGGCTAAATGTAGTGTGAAGCCGCTCTGGCACTGTTGCGAACAGAGAAGAAATAATATTCTAATTGTTTTACCATATTAATATAGAGAATATTATATAAATATGTATTCTTTAATATGTTTAATTATAATCATACAAATATAAGAGAAAAATGTTTTTATCTTTAAAGTGTTGTGTTTTGTACTACCATGTATTGTGGAATAGTTATTATTTGTATTAGTTTTATTCCAAAACTGGCTACATGTTTGATACAAAATAAATAAACACGTAATTTTACATCCGGCCTTTATTTCACTTTACCCCAGCAGGACACGACACAACAAACTACGACTCCAGACTGATAACTAGTCTAGCCGAAATCCTGTTACGCGAATTCAAATATTAATTAAATGTAAACCATAGCGGTTTGTGATAATTTTATAAATTAATCAGTCATTAAATGTTGCGAAGTAAACACGGAGCGGGGTGATAATGCGTAAAGTTGGGAAGATGCCAGGTGACATTTTAAATACTCTAAAACTTTTAGGTATTGGTCGCTAGTTTGTTTTTAAAATATCGATCGGTTCAAGAATATTCAAAGTATCGACGATCGATAAAGAGGTGGTCATCCACAAACTGCGCAGACTTTGGAAAATATCAAGACTGTCAGAAGCAGAATTCATGGAAATCCATTCAGCAAACAAAAAATGTTGTCTAGGCAGACGACTACATCAACTTGAAGTAAGTCCCGAATCATCAAATCAGACCTTACGACGGGGCTTACTGAAGAAACACTAATCATTTGCTTACTCCATCTATAAGGGACATTAGGAAGACCAGAGTTAAACAATTGATTTACCAATACGCAAACAATTTGTATTACAAAATTCTGTTTTCTGGTGAGAAAATATTTAACATACAAATAAACTTAAATCAAGCGCATACTCATTGCTCTTAGCCGCTCGAATTATTTCTCGAGTTCAAAGTTTATAATTAATTTCTATCTTCAATCCGTGCTTCATGTCTGAGGGTGCTGAATACGCCTGACTCCAGGCATAACTCGTCTGTGGACAGTCTCCCTCCATCTGGAACGGTCTTGTGCTCTTCTCTGGCATTCGTCAGTGATGATTCTGATAATTCAGTGACTATGCCACTCCATCTTGTCGGTTGACGTCCACGCGACCTCGTCCCTTTGACACTTCCCAGGAGAATAGTTTTTCCTACAAAAATTTGGACAAATTCTAAATATTGTTGAAACAATTGATCGTTTAGCTTTGCCCACTAACCTTAAAATGGCATTTCTGATTTTATATTTCTACCGACTGCCTCGTGGTGTATACAGTGGCTAGTGCGCGAAGTTGTGGATTCCATTCTGGAAAGGTAAACCACCAAAAATTTATTTCAATAGGTGCTGTCATGGAAATATTACATAGCCCTGGACTGCCATCTGTAGGTTAGTCTGATCATCTTGTTTCAAATAATTATTGATGTTCGCTGCATTGATCTATGAATGCAGTGATACATGCGGACAAGGTAATGACAGTGATTTTTCGCCATTGCAAGGAAAAGGTATTTAAAACTGAAATCACTGAATATTTTTTTATAAAGTCCATAACGTATATGAATGTGTCGATGACGTAGTAAAAATGCTTTATTACAATAAAGAATAATATGTTTTTTACCTCAAATTAAAAATGACTTGTCAGTTTCAAAATTCATTTAAAAAAGATAAAAATATGCATACCATTAGATATAATGTATGTAAATTATCCAGTGCGTATACATATTAAGGCTACAGGGAAAGAATAATGTTAATCACTGTTTGATTTTAACAATATTTCATAAACAAACCATCACGCCGTTTCTCCATAGGGGTAGGCAGAGAGGATAGAATGCCATATCACTATGTATTTGCATACAGACCTCGCTTCCTCTGCATTCATATTTTATACTATTAAATGGAAAAACAAACAGAATAAAAATATCACTCTTAAAATATGGCTTACAGGGGGAAAAAAGGTGTAAGTTAGCTTAGAAAATACTAAATATTTTTTAATGCAAACTCATTATAGTTTTAAAAAAGCTCAAGAGTCAGACCGTCTCCTTTTCATATAATTGAGGCTGATATTTACTTACAGATTGAGGACAACTTTTTTATCATAGTTTTATAAGAAAAAATAACATTTTCTAAGCCGACGAAAAAATGATCCTAAATGGATATCTCATCGAAGTCATTATAATAGTTCATGGAAAACAAGAGTTGTGATGAAGAATAAAAAAGGCGTATACTAAAGATGTTGACGTTGGTGCTGGAGAATTCATCTTGCCTAACCAAATATATGAGGATACTAAGAGTTCCCAAAGAAAAATATGAAGATCTTTTGGATTTATCGAAGATTATGTTGAAAAATCTTTAACATAATCTGTAACTAATGACATAAGTACACCAATATTTCCCTGTATTTGCCATACACTCTTTTTTCCCTGAATAATTCGACTTTTTTATTTTTAATTTACATACTGAAATATTTGTATTTTTTGGTCTGAATTTATTTATAGAAAACATGCAGTCTAAAGTACTTAAGTAAAAAATTGTGATGTCATAAACATTATGTTGCAAAATGAGTTATCTCAACTGTTTTCCTGTGGTCTTCATAAGTTATACTGTTTGTTTAAAATATTGCACTGCCTTTATCCAAATTACAATAAAGTGAATACATTTTTTTTTCTATGTCCATCATATCAATAGAATACCGTTTTTGCAAAAAAGACTGAACATTTTGTTGTGTCAATCTCAAATTTGCAGAAATCAAAATGAGAATAAAAATTCTTCGAACTAAAATATTTGTGTTAAGTTGAGATAAAGGGTTAATTAAATGTTTTTTTGTAATTTTCATTAATGAATTAATGATTCATTGAGTCATCGTTCAATTACTACTTTGTAATCGGTATTTTTTAAAACATGTTTGGGTTAGACAAATCTTTGTTTACTATTTTAATTACAATTTTAATATCACTTGTGTTATTAGTGTATAATAAACCACACACAAAACTCCAAGAAAATGGTGAGTAATTATCATGTTTTGTATCAATGTAAATGCTATTTCGAGTTCTGAAAACAAGTTGAGATTTCTACCATGAAAGAAAAAATTCAAACTATAATAGGTATTTAATTTTACAAAGGGAGATGAAATTACTAATTGGAAGGCAGGAGAACAATATTAAAATTTGACTAATTATTATTATTTAAAATATTGAACAATATTATTATTTAATATATACTGAAATTTACTGAGACTTATTTATTTACTAATTCCCACAAGAAGTACTCGACAGCAATCGCTGTTTAGTGTGGCTAGTAAAGCTTCTAACCAACAAATATTTTCAATTATGAGTCGATTGCATATTAGAGGAAATGAGCACATTTGTTAGTATAAAGGCTGTCTGGAGATCGGATATTTACTCAGTGAAAATCAAATGCCTCCTATATAACGCCTGCATAACACCTATTCTCCTCTACGGGTGCGAATCGTGGCACTTCCCTAGGGCCCAAAACAGCATAATACTGAGTTTTGAGAATAGATGTCTCAGAACAATCTTGCATGTGCGATGGTTTGATTTTGTAAGGAATAAAGTAGTAAGAAAACGGATGCAGCGAACTCTAGTGACAACTGTCACCAAGTGAAGGTGACACGGTTGACGGGCCATATACTGCGGATGCCTCCCGAGAGTCTTAGCTGCGCTTGCTTATATTACAAGGCATCAGTTTCTCAACATCCTGGATGACCCTGCTGACTGTTCATCGGCAGTATATGTCAGAGCTACGGGATACAAACCTGATTTGGGAGGATGCACAGGAGCTGGCAGCCGACAAAGATGCCTGGAGGCTCATTGTGGACACCATATGCTCCAACTAGGGAGCGGACATGGAATGACGATGACCTGTCATTGACTGATTTTAGTGGCCACTTTACACACTGTTTGAGCTCTTTAACTTCACAAAAATCAATACACAGAAGAATTGAATAAATACGGATGTTCAAACATAGGGAAAATTGTAAATGTTACACAGTGAGTAAAGTAGCCACTAAAACTAGTCTCGTCCTTGTATCATAATTTTTTTCGAGTCGTCTCTTTGCCAGAAGTAACTGAGAGCACGGACTGAGAACATACCCACCTACCTATAAGTTTAAAAAAACAATAAAAATGTTTTCTTTCCAATTTTGAAAAGATAACTTTTATTTGTAAGTTAATCATGTGATCGTAGAACAATTGACTTTCTTTTTTATTTTTAAGCTAAGCCTCTATTTTGAGGCTTGTCAGCGGGGGGGATAGAGGGGATATGGAAGGAGGTAATAAAAAATACATCACAACACCCAGACCAATTGAGAAAAAATCTTTCTTGGATTTTTTCTGGCATTTGATTTTGAAAATTTATAAAAAGGTTCCAGGTTCGAAAATAATTAAATATCTATAACTAACCCAAGTATCAAATTATATACTTTTTTACTTATCAAGTTGACACAAAGTGTCAAAAACAAAATTTGTCCGCTCTCATGTAAAGTTGAAGAAAATCATATGCGCCGTTGTTCTACAATCATGACAATATTCAAACAATATGTTAGATACTTCCGTGATTAAAATTTTGTTTGTAATATACTGTAAAAGGTTCATTGAAACGTCACTAAATTAAATACGTATTGATTTTTAAGAAAGATTCTTGCATTTCACAGATCAAATAAAATTTGTAAAAATATTTTGGTATTTTAAAATTGATTATTGGTTTTAAATAGACATTTGGTGATGTTGCGATTAAATTATGTATAATATGTTATTTTACTGGAATCTCTTAATTTTAAAATTATTTCATCCACCTTATTATATTTTCGACAAAACATGGAAAGCATATTATTGTGTGATAGTGCTCTGAAGGATTCATCTTATTTAGTCCATTGTCATTGTTAAGGCACTCTGGGGTTCCCTCCTCTCTTCACCCACGACGACTACGATGAATGCATGTCTAATGACCCTGATGCACTGTTCTGTTTAGTGGACATCGAGTTGATTACAGAAGATCCCGGGGAGTTGTGGTATAGAATTAAGGTATTTAAATTGCAACTGATTTATTGCGCTTTTTAATAAATGCAAAATATTGTTATTTTAATGTATAAGAGATCACATATTTAAACCAAAGGTGAAAATGCTGTGAATTATTTAGTAATTTGTTGTAAAATAATGAAGGCGAACACATGATCAAGACACAACTAATTGTAAATGAACTTTTAAAGTGGCTAGCTAAAAAGTACTAAAAAGTGTTATGGGGTAAAAATACAAGAGTTTAGTAAATAGTTTTGTGAAAAGGTTCTTCAGATAAGAATAATTAAATACAATTACACTTATTCAGTTTGGAATTATTTAAATCCTTACTGCTTTTGCACAAATACTTTTAATTTTATAATAAAGATACCAGTCTCGTAAATGTCACAAAAGTGATGAAACTGGTCAGAAGTTATTCCAAATTTGTGGATTTAAGTATGACACGCCTTGTATTTCTATAATAAATTGTTGTTTAGATTTAGTGTTCCTATGCTAGTAGTTTCCAGTGCATTTGATGCAAATTTTGGTTTATATATGCAGCTAACCCAGAGGGTATATAAGTCTCCAAAATAAGTATTTTCTTTCTTTTTGCTTGCCTAACTCCCGAAAAGAATAGTCATGATCAGCAGTCTCCATTTGCTGATCCTTGTAGAATCAGAGCCCTCTTGCTTTTAACTTCTTAGAATAAATCTTTACATAGAAGTCATGCTTTTCTTTATACAGTCCAAAGCTAATAATATTTTATTATTTGTCAGAGTTACCGGTTTCAAGGCAGCCATTTGAAATTGTTAATTAATATTAATTATTATTCATTTTTACAGAACATTAGTTCACAAACCAGTCTGTATTTTCGCCATGACATATTACACCGGGGAGTCTGTGTCTTCGAGAGATGCAACATGTCAGGTATCTCCCCCACAGTATTGCATGCGGATAGCCTAGAACGGCAAGCAGTACTGACTGAGTGGGCTGATAGAGAGATGAAGGAACGATATGGTTTTGGTGGAAAGATCATAAATGTAAATTGCAAAAGTAAACGAGATACATTGATCTCAACCAGACCTCGGAAACTGTATGCGATCTTTATAGGTGCATTGATTCTACTAAATATCATTTCCAGTGTCGTAATAAAAAGTAACGACGGCAAAAAAGGTAAATTTTATTTATTCAAATCTTCAAGTACAAGAATAAAATCACTTTGGTGGGTTTATTGCTAAAAGCAATATCTTCCAATCAAACAAAAAACAGACTGGTTCAAAGGAAAATTTGTTCATAAAAAAATATATCAAATATAATATAAAAACACATAATTACTCTCAAATTACAGCTGTTTTTTAGTGGGCAGAATAGAGCTTGCACATTTAAACTTATAAATAAAAATACATATTTATTTATTTATTCGACGGCTTACGCCTTTAACAAAGTATAAAACAATTGTAATGAAACAAAATACAAAACACCTGTACACGAGTGAAGAAAATATAGATACATAAAATCAACAGAAAATAAAGAAATAACAATAAAATTAAACAAGAAATTATGGCATAGATTATGTAATACACATTATCTGTACGATGAGGAAAGTGGGATCAGGTTTGATCAGGGATCAGTTTGGAAGGAGACTATGAAAAAGAAATAAAAAAGTAATAATAACAGAAAAAAAAGATGGAAGGTAAGGGTTTTAATCATGTTTCAGGCATTTCTTAAAGTGGCCAAAGAAAAAAAAGATGGAAGGTAAGGGTTTTAATCATGTTTAAGGCATTTCTTAAAGTGGCCAAAGAAGGTTAATTTTTTACCAAAATCCAGCACCTTGAACAGAAAGGGAATTTCTGAAGAATGATGTGGTATTTCGAGTAGTAAAAAGTGTTCTCTACTGAGAAGAGCGACGTGATATAATGTATTTTATGGGAATTTTTTTTTCGTCACAAATATGAAAAATATAAACATACAAAATCAATAAAAAGAATAACTCGCTAAACCGCGAGACAGGCGTCAAGCAGTAAGTTTTTCTTTTTTCTCAGAGGAAGCGTTTTAGTTACATAGATTTCTAAATATATTT
Source organism: Micrasema longulum (assembly GCF_059751315.1). Classification (NCBI taxonomy): domain Eukaryota; kingdom Metazoa; phylum Arthropoda; class Insecta; order Trichoptera; family Brachycentridae; genus Micrasema; species Micrasema longulum. Next base: position 103,294 of record NW_028277595.1, on the reverse strand, counting down.
CATCATTAAAAAATTATATAAAATTGCATATCAAGAAAAATTAAGACAGCAAATGGATATAAATGAAACAGGAAGTAAAATAAAAAATATTTCAAACATTGCATTATTACATAAAAGCCATTCCATTTTATTTTTTTGAAATTGGTGTTTATGCTCAATTTATTCCGGGCAGATAAATAATACAGTTCTGTAAGTGAAATAAAATAGGAACCCTGGATGAGTGTATTCGACTCGATGGCTACTCCCGGGTAAAAATCCCAAAAAAGAAAATCGAGTGGAGATACTTATCTTATCGGCGGACTTCCGCCTCGTAGAAAAGCGGTTGGCACATTTACCTACTATACTCGAGGTACCAGGATCCAGGTTCGATTCCAGGCAGGGCGAACGTGTAATATTGGTTTCAAAGGTGATCCTACACTGCAATTCCATTGTTCGTAGACTGGCACCTGAGGTGTAATACTGATCACCTTACCAACAACAACAGTAATCCAGATATGCTGCAATTGGTGTATCGAGGATAACCATATTTATTATATGTTTGACCATTCTGCTTATTTTCGTAAATTTAGAACGTATTTATATTTCCAGGAGCTTGGTATAATGTTCTCTGGGCATTCAATGTTCCAGCTAACTGGAAAAGATTAGTTCTTGTTCAAACAAAGCCTGGGAAATTTTGGGTTCCAGTCTCGCAGGGGGTGCGTACCTTTATAATGACCGTGTGTATGATTCCATCTCACTATTTCTTGATTCTTCAGAATGCGTACATAGAGGATACAAATTTCATTGAAGAAGTGAGTAATCTATTATCTTATTTTATTTTATAATTAATTATTACATTTAATTATTTTATTCAGTAATTTATTACATTGTTTTTCTATAGTTATACATAAAAACAAAACCATATTCACTAGAATTGTTTAATTTTTTCTTGCATTGTTTTTCTTAGGGCAATTTTCAAATCTAACTTTTATTTCACTATCTATGTAATATTATTATTCTTAAAAGAGAGAATATATATTATTACAAATATCGACTTAGGTCCAAATGCAACTCACGTTTTTATTGTTAAAATGAGGAATACATCAACTTCTGCCAATTTTTCTTATGTGTCTTTGAATTGAATTTCAAATGGCAGTAAAATCAAAATGGCAAAAAACCGTTAGGTTAAAAGTTATTAAACCCCTTTTCCGCAACACAACAGATATAATATGTTTTTTTTTTCTTCAATTTATTTACTTATTATTCATCTTCTTCCGATGCCTTGCTGGGTCCCCCCAACGTTAGCGATTACTGCAGTGAAAACAGTATTATGCAGACTGTTTATTGATGTATTCGCCGTACTGATTCCTGGGAAAAGATGACCAGAGTGGTTTCCCGTTGCCTTCTCTGGTGGGTTTTTCTGTCGGGGTTGCCTTCCCTTAGCTGGTCGGGTCTGGTTTGGTAGCGCCAGAAACTCACCTTTCATCCTTTCTTTATCCGCTGTGATTACACTTTTATGAATGTGATCACACTGTCCAGGGTTCGCGACGTGGTCGCTAACGAGTTGGACTAGCCAGTAGTGTTGCCGGTGGAATGCAACTGGATGTTCACAGAATTTTATCTAGCAAGATGTGACTCACTGCGACCATACTGACAGTCGAACCCCCATTTTTATTACATTGCCCTAATAGTCTGACCTAGGTATATTGTTTTACAATTGATTCAAAATAAATAAAAGCAATACTTAACTTAGACCACTTGAGTCTATTTTAAAGTACTACTAATTTTGGAAGGCACAGATCCTTTCCATTTATAGGTGTTATTATAAACTGTTTATTAATAAACGTTTTATTAATTAAATAGTTATTCCACAAAGTTAATGCCAATTCAATCAATAATATAAAAGCAATGCTCATATATATTTTTTAAATCTTTAATTGGCTCTCCCACAAAATTCACTTTACGGCACATCAGTAATTTAACCTTTTTACAGTCAGTACACATGGATAGTTTAAATATTAGTTTGTATACTACCATGTAATGTAAACTAACTAAATAAATTAATTTAATAAAATAGTACCTACATGATCTTTCTGAATTTTAATAAAACTGGTTTTTTTTTACAGATTTATTCACAGAAACTGACATTTCTAGGGATCCCTGGTGCTGCTGTGGTACAGACATTCTTCTGTGCCACAGGTTATGTATTAACATATAATGTTATGCAGTATTGCAAAAAGAAACCAAATCTTCCAATTCTGAACACAACATGGTCTTATATAGCGCATCGCTGGTTCCGGTGAGGTTTTATTTATTTTTGTTCAAAATTATAAATATCAATGTAAGTATAAATATTATTGTATTTGTGGGATTCCTCAAACAGCTACATGAAGGAAAAGTGATCAGCTTTGCGCTAGAAGTGCCATTTCAAGGACAGCGAAATACTGCTGTGTAAAATCACCTTTTAAACCAATATATCATAGGCGAACTCGTTCCCTGAGAGTAGCTATCATGTGTAAAAAACTCATTCAGGATTCCAATTTTATTTTACGTACTGTATGGGAATACTAACACTACAACCATATTACGGCATGTGAATTTCTGTCTATCTATTCCTCCATCGTAAAATTTCATTCAATGAAGACATCATTCAAATGAATAAACATAAAATATTAGCAATTAAAGTATTATAGCAATTTACATAAAATAGAATCATAATTATTTCACTAATATGTTAGTAATTATAAAAATCAAAAAAGGAAATAAGTAAAGATGAAAAGAAATCAAAAAGAGGAGAATTGAGGGGATGGCCATTCAATGAAAAGGATAACTAATTTAATAGCAGCAGGAGTGGTGTGGAGCAAGTCCAACAGCTCAGCATAATTATTATCTGTTATGTGGATACGTGCCAGGAGAGAATGGTGGGTGAAGTTTGTCCTATTGTCACACTGGAACATGCGTCAGAGTCTGGTGGTCCTTGTGGGTACACGAAAGTTTATCAGGGACAGTAATTTTGGGCAATCTATTATGGTGCATTATCACTTTGTGCATTAGAGTGAGGTCAGCAATTGTCCTTCTGGTGGAGAGCAATGGTAACCTCAACTCAGACATCAAAGTTTGGTAGCAAATTTCATTTATAGGTTTCCCCTTTTTGAACTGTATGCAGCGTAAAAACTTCCGCTGAACTCGTTCTAAGTTAAAAGAGTTGCAGTTGTACGGAGGGCTCCAGACTGACGAAGCATATTCCAGTTGCGATCGAACCAGGGCACAATACAGAGATTGAAAGATTTAAGAAATTGATTGAGAAAAATGTTACAATACAAAAATAAAACAATGTTTTTTATGGAAATTTAAAAAAATACTGGATTAATGACTTCTAATTTCTTGATAAAAGTATAAGACATTTTTTTATTTCTATAATAAATAACAAGCTTCAACTAAGAATTTTAACTTACAAATCACATTTTAGAATGCAGCAAATAAAATATCTTTTTTTTAAGGCTGGTTCCAACTAATGCCGTTGTAATTGGATACATGATATTTTGGCACGAGTCATCTTTACACGGTCCCGTATCTTCCGTTGGAAGGGAAGAAATCTCTTCGTGCTCACAATATTGGTGGACTAATCTTCTTTTCATTTTAAACTTTTTTACTTTTGACACAGTAAACTGTCTACCACAAACATGGTAAGAATATTTTAGATATTTGGCCCTATTCCTTTGCCCATAACCATAATTTCATTTGATTTAGCATTCTTACATTGATTAATCGATAATGTATGTTTAATTTTTTAAAAAGGTAAGACTTTTTAAATAATAGACACTCTTTTATGGATACACCTTTAATTGTCTTTAATTTCTTTAAGACAACAACTAATGACATAAAATTAAGGTAACTGATGACCTGTGAAATATGTAAATAAAATTTTGAACAATTGAATGAATTACAATCCTCCCCAGCACAGGTTTCCCGAGCGAGAAGCACTCTTAAACCAATCAGAAATTATGCAGAGCAAGTTAAATTAATTTTGTATAAAAAAAATATGTCATATCGTATAAATAATAAATAATGCCTGAATCATATTATAAGTACTAAGCAGGACTACAAAATATACCATACAACATCCTTATCCTAAAGATATAATAAAATTGTGACAGTATGATATTAGCCTATTGAACATAAATTTAATATTCATAAATTCAAATGGTCTGATTGCTGCCATGGAAAGTAAATGTATTTTTAATTTTTTAGTTTTTTTTTAATTAAAAATATAGAAACATTTTTTTTTCAGCATTTCTGTCGTCTTTTTTCTGACAATATACAATCCTAGTCTTATTTATATATAATATCCGAGTCCTAAGCTTAGTCAACACGGTTATCACTTCACAGGAGTTTATTCTTGAGACTGCTTGAGACAGCTTGAGACAGCAAACACACCAGGGAAGTTAACATTTATCTTCAATTTTAATTACATATAAAATTAAGTTTTCTGTATGAAACACAGAATATGCATACATTTTTTTCATTTAAACGTGTTCAATTATAGGTTACCGATGAAGATACCTTAAATTTTCTATACTCATTTTTGTACACAAATATCAATTTTTCTTTATAGACAGTCGAAGATAACTCTGTTCACTGTAATCGGGGCCCAGGGCCGCGATTATGAACGGCTATCTTCATCGGTATATACTGAGACGGATAAACTAACATCGATATTTATGTACGAAAGTGTGTTTATTTATATGAAAATTCAAAGTGTCTTCGTTAGTAACAGGTAATTTGAACATGTTTAGAAAAAAAATTGTGAACATATTCTATTTTTCATTCAGAAAATTTAATTTTACTTTGTAGATAAAATTGAAGATAAATTTCTACTTCCCATCAGAATACGTACTCTCAACAAAAGCATTTCAGACCTTGGTATGCCTACTGCCATTGATAGCGAAAAATTGGAGAATCAAAATTGAAGTTCTTTTTGAGACAACTTATATTTTCATCCACAGGTACCTGTCTGTGGAGACGCAACTTTACGGAGCTGGGGTGTTTATTATTTTGCTGACATGGAAGTTTCCTCAGTTTGCCAAGTTTATTCTTGGAGGAACATTTATAGCTGCATTACTGGCACCAGGGATAGTTACGTACGTGTATGGATTACCACCCTTATACACTGTCAATCCGGAGTAAGTTCAAATTCCAAACTCACTTAATGAATGTTTGCTAAGCGAATTGCAAATTTTCCATTTTTTGTATTCCTCATGTATTTTGTATTGCACATGCAAGAAGAACTCTTTGGATACCTCTCTGTGCAAATAAAAACTGATGGGAGAAATGCTAGCTATGAGGATGTATGATGTTTTTACGAAATCACTATCTTCGGATTATTTCCAAGCAAGTGGAAGGAAGGAAATATTGTACCAATTCATAAAAGTGGGAAAAAAAATTGCATCGGGAATAGGGAAATATCACATACTGTAAATACCGATGAAAATACATGAAATGGATTTAGGAAAGTTAATTGTATTTTATAAAATCAATATGGATGTTGAGGAGAAATGTTTTCATAGATGAATTAAAAAAGAAATTATAAAATAAACATCTCCCTAGAAAAACGCAACATGTTTGGCATTGATAATTGTGCTGTCAAGATTCGTGACGATGTTCTTCTTCTTCCAAGTCGGTCCCTCAATGCTGAGGATCGTGATCACCACGAATACTTCTGATTAGTCTGTTCCACTCCAGTCTGTCCTCAGCCCGACGAACTGACTCATCAAATTTTAGCCCCGTAGCCACCTTTATTTGGTCAGTCCATCTATATGGGATTCTACCCCGGCTTCTCCTACCTTCAACTCGGCCAGACCCTTTGAATTCCCGAGAAAACGGTCATTGCATTGGCCACGTCCCTAATATGTCACGATTCATGTTAATTTTTAACTTAGTAACTATTTAAATTTTTATAGAACATCGTCATGGTGGTTTTCTATTTTGCCAAGAAAACCACCATGACTCCTCTCCTTCTGTATTCATAATAAATACGAAAGTGAAATTTATAATTTTACTTTATTATATTGTGTTTATTAAAAAGACCATACGATTTCCATGATAAATAAATCAATAGAAATATTTTTTTATAATATTCTACTTGTGGTTTTATTTTAATTGTAATTTGAAATGAGCTTTTAACTTTAAAGGTGCAATATCTCACAACTAGTGAAATGTTAGTCAACTTGTGCGAGAAACCCGGCAATATGTGGTAATGTTTTTTTATTAATATTCGTTATCAAACAAGTCTAACAGTTTGCCGCAAAATTGCTGAAAAATTACTCTCCCATCTTATTGCAATTTTTTTTTTAAATTTATTACAATTTAAAAAAACCCGTTAGGGTTACATTAAAATTTTATATTGTCGGGTCATTTTATGTCTCGTCTAGTCTAGTTAGTTCAGTCATCATGTGCTTTTTCAGATTGATTTTAAATTTGTCTCCAGTAAAAGTTTTCAAGTAGTAAGGTAGTTCGTTGTAGTGTTTAAGTCCATTATGTAGTATTTTTGACTGTCCTGTGTTTGTCTTTGCTTTTTCAATATGATAGTGTTGTTGTTGTCTGGTGTTATATTTGTGTATGTCAGCATTTTTGACTAATATTATGTCGTCGTCTTGTATGTTTCCCAGTGTTATTTTGTGCACAATTTTTAAGGTCTCAATTTTAGTCAAGTAGTTTATGTCAAACTGGTGTGTTTTTTTGTACAGTTTAGTCGTAGAGGTCAGGTAGGGTAGGTTGTATGTAAGTTTAAGAATTTTATTTTGTTGTCTTTGTATTCTTGTTATGTCTGTCTTGTTACCAGTTCCCCAGAAGGCGATCATGTAACTCAATTTACTTTTGATATAGGCTTCGTACATCATAATTTTTTCCTTTCTCGGTATAAAATCTTTAATTTTGTAGAAGAGGCTATGTAGTGATGCCATTACTTTAGTGAGTCCGTCTATGTGTTTTGTCCATTTTAATTGTCTTTCCATTGTGAGTCCTAGGTAAGTCACATGTTCTAGTTCTTTAAGAGTTTCGTTGTTTATTTTTATGTTCATGTTATGGTTCTTCTTTTGTGTTTCGAAATGTATTATATTGCATTTCTTGGCATTTAGTGTTAAGAAGTTTTTGTATGTACGACATTTATAAGTAGGTATCTTATATATTACATGAATACGCCACATTCATTTTGAAAGTGAACAATTTTGTACCTAACATTTAATTAAAATAACATTTCAGGGCTGTAAGAACAATGATGGTAACAGCAAGCGCATTTCAAAGAATCCATATAGCATTTTTAGGAAACACTGGGAGTTTTGCGGTCGGTCTGCTTGTTGGATATTTGCAAGTATTTATTGCGGAAAACAATATCAAACTCGCCCACAGGAAGGTCAGTATATCGTCGGTGATACTGCAATACTGCTTAGTGCTACTTATCATCGATGGTCCCTAAGAAAAATGTTGTAACCACAAATCAGTCACAATGATTTAATTTCTGCTGTCATCTGTTTAGCACTAGTCATTATAATCAATACCCGAGAATACAGTTTTGTGCGTGAAATAGAATACAAAACCCTGGACAAGAGTTTTCCACTCGACTACTGTCAGGTAAAAACCCTGAAAAAAGAAGTCCACCTTGTAGTGGAATTATTGGCTCATTCACCTACCATGATTGAGGTCCTAGGTTTGATTTCTGGTAGAATGGATGTGAAATATTGGTTTCATAGGTGGTTTTACTGGCACCTGAAGCGTGAGACTGATCACCTCACCTTCCGTGTAACAAACTTGTTATTGTTCCAACAATAAAAAGAAAATCTCTATAGTATTTCAAATTAATTATGAGTCGCAAAATGTTAGAAAATTCATTGGCGAAAATAACTAATTAACACTGACAATACTTTTCTTGCGGACGGTTGAAATAATATTGCAATGACATAATGACCTTAAGTTGAAAATATGAACTGTTTTCAGTGGCTCTCGACTGTTCTGTTGGGAGTTCTGCCAGGAGTACTGATTGTAAACCTTCTGGGGGCATACTTGTCCCTGAATGAACCTAACAGCCTGATTATATCCGCCCTGTATGCCGCTCTTCATAAGCCAATAATTGCCGCCCTGTTTGGAATTTTACTCATTTGCAACTATAGCAAATATGATTGTAACTACCATTTTACCTATTTTTCTGGCTAACATGACGTGGTTTATATATTATTTTTGTATGAAAAGATAAAACAGTTTGAATGATTTTGTGATTTTATTTGACTTTGCAGTAGGAATATTCAAGTATTTGGAAGCCCCCATATTCGATGTTCTCGGAAGACTTCTGTACACTGTCCACATCAGTCACTTTGCTGTTATCGTGTTCCTCATATCAATATTAGAATCACCAATTACATCTACATTAACAACAACGGTAAGTACTCAATTTAATGCAATCTTAACTCTTTGCACTTGAAAGGTTTATTTTTGTAAATACCACGAGCTCGGGGCATTTTTTAAGGAAAAAAAAAACATTTACATTGAAATTAAATACAATTTATAAAAATAAAAATGAATGGATGAAGGAACTGATAAAAGTGAACTTGCGAAGGTTTGCTTTCGACCTAATAAAGTTCAGCCGAGATCAAGTGAGGGTTATCATTAGAGCCCTTACAAGGTAATGCAGATTGAACAAACACCTTGCTAGAATGAACCTTTCCGAAACTTCTAGATGTAGGTTCTGCAGTGCAGATGAGGAAACACCTATACACATTCTATGTGAATGTGATGCTTTACTTCATAAAAGAAGCCACATCTTCTGGGGACCACTGGTTCATCCCGAGGATGTTAAAGAGCTAAACCCCTACATAATAGCCCGATACTTTACGGTTCTGGGCTTAGCAAAATGATAACTCTCGCTTTCCACGCAGTAGCCAGGCTCTTCAAAGACCTGGACTTGAAGGGCGAGAACTATTCACGGGGACCCGTCACAACAGATCTTCACAAGTCGCAGTGATGTCAGGAGCTTGTATAGCACTGACCCTCACCTTAAAGAATGAGAATGGCGTATTAGATAGAGATTACCCAAACTCCTAGGTTATGCCAAATTTTATAAAACAAAAATATTAAAATCAATTGGATAATGCAGTTTCTAACTTCGAATGCTCATATCTCTAAACTGTGTTTATTGACTCATTTGTGCGAAACGATTTCATTATACACTTCCTCAAGTGTGATCATTAATCAGATTGTTAAATATATCTGCAGAACTTACCTATCTTTCAGCGGTATGTACAACTTTTTACACTGGAGCAGGATAATTCCATCACATATTGATTACATATTTATATGCAAAATCATTCTGATACTAAAACTTTTCATTCATTTGCACCTGAACGCTACTGTATCAATGTCGAATATGAACGACTTATTTCTTAATCGAATTCCATAGAATTTTGACTTTCAAATCACTTTTACAAAGAGTAATCAGAGATAATGTAGAGCTATGAGAGTAATTACATATCCGTGGAACTTCTGTATAATAAACATTGGCAATGAACTTTTGCTTGCGAGTTTGACAGAATTACTATCGCCATCTATTGTTTTTTTTAAGAAGTGAATCATGGTCAAAATAGTGTAGGTTTCACGGCGAATAAACCAATCAGTGATACGCCCTGTAAATGCGTAGTCTTCCATTTCCCCTCCTCCGTTTGTTGTGATATAATCCCTCGGGTTAAATCCAGAAATTATTGTCTACAAAAGTTTCAACACTTAAAAATTTACAATGATCTATGTTGTTTCACAAATATTTGCAGAGCCTTTTGACTTCGTATTTACTAATTATTAATATTTATTTCCAGGGAATATTTCCAGTACTATCCATTATAGTTTCATACCTCGTGGCATTCATCTTAAGTCTACTGATAGAACTACCATTTAGTAATTTACAGAACCTCTTTTGTCAGCAGAGAAATAATCGCAGAGAAAAAGAAGCAATCAGAGTTGATAAAAAATTAGCCAACAAAGCTATCTAACTGACTTCCACGAGTATTTATTTGATATTTTCCAAACTTGTGAATCTAGATTTTGGACAATTTTGTAATGCATACAACAAAAGTAGGATTTCCTTTTAGAACACTATTACTTCAAACATCACACCATTTCCTAGTAAGAGTAGGCTGAGAGGATGAAATGCCACATGTGTCTATCCTGACATGCATTCTTCCAGCCTCTTATATAAAAAGTATTTTTTATACGAACTGATTATAGATTATAGAGCTTTTAAATTGTAAATTAATATTAAACTATAATTTCACAAACCTGTATACATAAACACTGGAGGTATTAAAGATAGCAAAATTTAAAACTACACTTAGTTAAAAGACATACAAACTTGGGCATCAGAATTCAGAATGCTTTGCATTTGAATATTCTACAGTAGAACTCCGTTTATCCGAACTCCAGTCATCCGGATAGACAAATATCCAAATCATTATCAGATGAAGAATAAAGATGTTATTCATTTTACTTTAATTGTGCAATTAACTTTGCGGGATATGTTTAAAGTTTTTTATGTAATTCAAATTCGCCGTATTATTTCAAAAGCAATAAAATCTGGCACTCATTAATCCGGACAATTGAGGACCGTTTTCACAAAGTGAAATTTCTATAAAAAAAACCAAACGCGTTTTTTTATTGAAATGGGTTCTTCTATGTGAGCTTTATAGATTGGTGAAATAAAACTTTAACAAAACGATATGTATGCGAAGTTGTAGCGGTTCAAATATTATGAATTTTAACAAAACGAAATAACTACACTACATAGAGTTTTCACGAAGCAAAATATCTACATATTTTTTTGGGGTGTTAAGTTTTTTAAAATCGAAAAAAATCACAAACAAAACATGATTTCGGCCAAGAAAAAAGAAGTATAATAATAATAAAATAATATTATTTAAAATGTATTTTGTTATCACTTTATTTGTGCTAATATGTATGTAAAAAACATATAGGAGGTAAATACCTAAATGTGTATATTTACATAGGTACTTAGATATGTCAGTAGACATATAATTTTACAAAAAATCAGTTTAAAATGATTTCATGCAAAAGTAAACTTATTTAATTCCCAACATAAATCAATTTTCCATACATTCCTATCACAAAAATATGTAGATATTTATTTTTTGTGAAAATTCGTGAATTTAGAACATTTTTATAAATAATTTTACTGATTCTACATTGTTGATTTTTAGTGCATGTGTAAGGATTTTATATATCTATAAAATGTAATTGTTATTTTATTTAAAATCGTAATAGTTTTATTTTTAACATGAAAAAATCATTTCCCGAAAAATTTACATTTTGTAGATATTTCGCTTTGTTAAAACGGTCTTCAATTGGAATTTTACTGTGTTCTTAAAAAACACAGAAACTCTAAAAGGTATAAAATAAATTCTTAAAGAAAGAGAAAAATGCAACCACATTTGAAGTGTTAATCACATTTATTTTAATCAATTTTTTTTCCAAAATATAGCATGTGCTCAGGGCCGCGATTATTTTCATCGGTATATACTCAGATGGTATAAACTAATATCGAAATTTATGTACGAAAGTGTGTAAATTTGTACAAAAATTCAAAATCTTCGTCGGTAACTGAACATGTTTAGAAAAAAAAAATCTAAACATATTCTATTTTTCATACAGAAAACTTAATTTTACTTTGTAGATAAAATTGAAGATAAATTTCAACTTCCCATTGTAATCGGGGCCCAGGTGTATATATAGGTAATATCATAATTAATGAAACCTGACCGTGTTTTGTAAAAAATAAACAAAAATGCACTAATGAAACCCCTTTTCAACCAGAGTTGTTTTCAAACAACACAAACTTTGAAAACTATTTGCAAAGTAAATACTGACTTACTTACTTGTAGCTTTTTTAGAATGGATTTAGTGAATCTTTTTTGGCAACACAAATTTTTTTTGGTTTGTTGGGTTTACTGCGAGCAAATTTTATACCATAAACAATCTGCCATTTTCGCGTCATCAAAAGTTCTGTCATCCGTGGCAGCTGAGTTCACCGGTCATTTAAAAAAAAAAAAAAACATATTTTTTGTAAGTTTATATAAATGTATTTATAATAATAGCTACTGTTTATTTCAGTTTTGTTCATGTATCATGTAAAAATAAAATACATTTATAAGGGTAGAAAAATGTTTCGTATCTTCAAACTGATCTTTTTCAACAGGTTTTGTACCCCTCGCAACCGCAGTTGTTTTTAAACAATGCTATCCTAAATATTTGTAAAAAAAAAAACATGTTTTTTTAGAAAATTTAAAAGGATAATTACATGTGTTGAATGTTAAGTAATTTTTTAAAAAGTAAAACATTCGATGAGAAGGGATTTATTGCAAAATTCAATGCTTTGATGTGAGACTGGAGTGTTCTCTATAGAGGCTACTCTAGTTTGACTGAATTAAATTAATTTAATTGCCTTTTGAGTGGGTGCGTAAGCATTGGATGTGATATGGGTATTTCATGTACAAACCTCCTGTTACTTGCAATGGTCAATGATTATACATTTTTAATGGACTGTTGCAGTGTTAAATTTTGTGTATCTACATAAAAGCTATGTAAAAATTAATAAAAAGTCTTTTAATACATGTCTTTATTTATTTTGTACAATTTGGTGTTATTCTCTACAATTCATCATTTGCTTTCTTATATCATACATTACACATTCTATTGAATATCTCTACGCTAGTTGATTTATACATAATGAATATTAATAATACCATTCAGAAAGGCACAATGGGAAGGCACTTTATGAAATACCAGTTATGAGTTTACCAAACATTGAATATAATAGATAACCTATAGGAAAACACGCGACGTTACTGTGGTCAAGCTATTTTCAAATTTCAAATTGTTCAAGCAAAAAACATAATTAACTAGAAACAGTATTTGCACCACAGAATGAAACATGTAAACATGACAAATATCAACTAGTTTGGAAGGGTTGCAATATTTAGACCTGGAGCCAAAGAAAGAGGGGTTAGTATTTTATCCCTCATATTATGCGATAGCAGAAGCAAAGAAGAAATGTTATCCTGCTAATATTAAGATAACTGAAAACAAGGCTGTGGTAACACTGCTGGATTTTCTTGTACATACTACACAATATCTAGTACAAGTACAGGCTGATCTAATACTACAGAACATTTCAAAGGACTGTGATACGAAATCGATGTGGTGGATACAGTATATATCATAAACAAAATTTTGCCAATAATTCTGAATATGCAGATTCCAATATAATTTTATGTACGATTGATTGACTAAATATGTGTGAATCAAATGGTGATACCAAAAAAATACATTGGGATGATAAACAACTAATTGAAAGAGTATCCCAGTACCCTAAGACACGAATCATAATGTCAGATCAGAATATGCCTCAATATCCTAAGACATGAATCATAATGTCAGATTAGAATATGCGAAAAATTTTATTTTCTCCAAAAAATACAGTAAGAAACAAGGAAACTATTTGTTAATTTTGAGCGCATAGCTACCATAGAATGGGGTGATTATTATATTGATAATACTCGTAGCTACATGAAAGTGGTAATCATCATTTTTAACAAGTTATAGCTGCCTAACATTCCTGTCATATTAAAACATAATGTCTGTCAAAATTAGTGCCATTGTGTATTAAGCACTTATAATGAAAATAATGTGTTATGTTTTTCACAGCTGCAAGAGGATACGTAAAATTACATGTTTTTCAAAATGACGAGAGGTCGTATGCAGATAAAGAAAAATGTTGTCCCAAGCAAATTTGACGGCCAGGACAAATTACCTGCAGAAAAGAAGAGAGGTGAGAAAAGGGCCAGGATAAGAGACTCGTGTTATTTTTATTCACCGCAGTAAATTTCTTTATCTTTAATACTTAATACTTAATTCATTTTCTTTTATTCTGTTTTATTTTTAGTCCATTTTAAATTCAGTAAATAAATAACCAATAATTTAGCTTCTTGTTTTTTAAGTAGGTACTGTCAGTAAATTTTTGCTTATTTTCTTTTTTTCTTTCTTACTGTCGGTCGGCCGGATTGTGCATACCCGCTTAACTTAAACCCCCTTTTTTTCTTTTTAATTTTGGGTTTGTAGAATGGTTCTTAGAACCCCTCCACGGAAAACTCGAAAAGATCCTCCTGACAAATAGCGGAAACATTAAAAGGTCTATCAAAACAGAAATTCGCGACTGCCTCGAAGTTATCCTTTTTGCAAATACTGCTATTGCCGCTGAAGCTTCGGCGACGAAAATTTACTTTGACGCAGAGTCTCTTAAAGCCCAATGTTTGTATACTGAGCAGGCTCTAGTACAAGAAATTAAGCATAGTGAAGCCTTGACCTCATTTAAAGCACAGGTTACTATGCCCCAAAGCTCTTCATTATCTCCTGCTATCACATCCTCGGCCATAAGCTATGCTCACATTGCAGCAACCAATGCTAAGCCAAAAAGCAGACTTTTTATCGAGCCTCAAGTTATAAAACCCAATTTTTTGCTATATATATAGTTTGCTCAGAATAAAGTAAATAATTAATAAATCAAATACCTAGCATATCAATAGTCAATTCAGGCTCTGACATGCGGATCATCGAGTTTTTCCGAAGGTATATTGGCTTTGATAAAGGTTTCAGTCGTGTCTTTAGCCAATTCCGTAACAGCGTCCTGTCTTCTGGTTACATCTTTTATTTATAAGATTGCTTTGAAGTGCAAGCTGAATTCTTCTTGTCATTTTTCCTATGTTTCACACCATGAATATGTTTTTCACAAGAATCCTTTCATTCCCAAGATATCGTCATATTCAGCAGAACCGGCACATACGCCACATACAAAACAAATTTGACAGTTATGAAAACAAATATGGCCTCCAATTCGAATCAAGCCAAGATTCCATAGAATGACGCAGATAAACGAGTGTGAAGTTAGCAACTTAAATATTCTTCGAAATATTTTATGGCTGTTCAAAGCTTGCTAAGCTTGTTATTTACAAAAACACCGAATTTCACATTATTTTCAAAAAACACTAAATTTTGCATTATTTGCGTAAAAATGCAAAATTTCGCATTATTTTTCATTTTATCGCATTCGCGAAATTTTCCCGTCTCTAGGTAATAGGTGTAACTGTAGACAAGAATCTCAACTGGTCACTTTCATGTAGATAACGTCTGCAAGAAGGCTGCCAATCTTTCTGGAATGCTTGAGAGCAGCAAAACCAACATGGGGGTGCTCTCCTGCGGTAATGCAGCAAATATATTATGGTGCTATTGACCCTCTTGTTACATATACGGTCAGCTTATGGGGTGAAGCAGTAAAAAAGAAATGCAATGAGAAAAACTTGACAGCTTACAAAGACAATTTGCCATAAGATCTTGTAGAGGATACAGAACTCACTCATCTCAGCTCAAGCCCTAACAGGGTTTACACCGTTAGACCTTAAAATTCAAGAAAGGAAGGACATTTATAATGTCAAGAAATTTGGTAAGCTGTATTCCATTCCAGATGATCGCAAGTATCAAGGAACTGCAAACTATTTCGATTTACCTCACCCGTGCGAAAGAATTCCCGAACGTATACTTTTACTTGACAAAGATATACCTCCTCATGCTCCCAATGAAATAAGAATATTTACGGATGGTAGCCAGCTCGAGCAAAGTGGGAGCGGCATTCGTTCCTTTTGAGAGTGATAAAGAATTACTAGGCAGAACATTTAAATTAAATAATTTCTGTTCAGTTTTTCAGGCTGAACTACTCGCAATACGAGAAGCTCTCGAATGGAAGAACTCAAATATTGCAAAAATATTATCAGATTGTCGTTCGGGCGTTCAAGCTATAACTGATACTCGGTCGGTAAATCCACTAATTGTAGATATTGTAGAGTAAAAGTAAGCATCTAAAAATAAGAGGGAAGATCATTTAAATTTGCTGGATAAGAGGATATGCTGGTATCATAGGAAATGAGAGAGCGGATGAACGAGCAAGAGCCGCAACTTGTAAAAGAACGGCACCTGTCTTCTCAGAATTTCCCCTTAGATTTGCTAAACGCTGTATAAAACAAAATACGCAGCAGGGTTGGGAGGATCATTACCGCGCTTCTTCTACAGGTAAAATCACTAAAATGTTTTTCCCAATGCTGGCTGATGCAGCAAACTTCCGCCATCATCACCAAAGTACTTTCTAAACAACCCAAATTTTTACCGGACACGGAGCTATGAGAAGTTATCTATATAGGTTTAAATTAAGGAATGATGACTAATGTCCATGCGATGATATTTCTTCACAGAGTAACGAACATCTGTTATTTCAGTGCCCATTTTTCAGTTTACAACGCCATAATCTTGAACCAGACTGCAGGAAAGATGGAATATCCTTAACAGATATCCACACTGTAGTTAAAAAGTAGTTATCACGCGCCACTGTTCTTGAACATGACACGTAAGGCTACTAAATACAGGGGTCCAAAGATATATAAAAAAAAATACAAATCAAAAAGTTGTATCTGCCAATTAGTATTTATTTCTATGCAAAAATATTTTAACTCCATGACCAATTTTTTTTTTTAATTACTGTACACTATGCAATTTGGGCAAAATGCACATGCGAAACCCTAAAATGGCAATGGGCAGGCCGCGCACCCAGAAGCTTGAACGAGAAATGGACAAAAAGCCTGTTGACTAGGAGACCACGACTAATGGAGTCTGCAGTCTGCACAGGACCGGGCGACACGGAGGCAAATGGAGGAGGCCTTTGTCCAGGAGTGGGCAGAAACAGGCTGAGAAAGTAGATAAAGAAGATGCAATTCGGGAAAAAACTCTTTCGATTTACTAAGAAAATTTAAAAAAGAAAATCTAATTTTCCAAGGTTTGCAAACTTTCAATGTCAATGATTTCAAAATTGTGGAGATACAATATTTTAGTTTTAAGCCATCGCTATAGACATATCACTTTAGGAGCAAATTATAACTGTGACTTGTAATAGTGCTGGAGATACCATTAAGTATGGATAAAATGAAAATATTTTTTAAAATCCATCATAAAAGTGGACATAACAAAACATTGTCAATTTTGGAGTTATTGTGTATTATACTGAACCACTACAGAAATAATTATAGCAAAAAGGACAGTATTTTGTCAGCTTATTCATTTCAATTTAGTGATTTTACGCAGTTAAATTATAAATCATGGAAAATAACAAAGTTAGTGCTTCAAATATTAATTTTATCAAATAAATACTTACTACTAAGGCACAGATATGTACAATCTAACTTATTGTGTTTTTTATACTTGAATGTTGACATAGACTTTTGGTCGGGAGAATACTTTAATTCCATCTTCCAGTTTTTGAAGTTCCTTGTCCAGCTGCATTTTGCGATTTCTCATCCTCAGTGTATCTGAACGAACTGGCATTCTGTTCAGTTCCCTTACAAATTCCGAAAACTCTGAAATTCGATAAAACAAATAGTTTTATTGACAATATTCTGACTATTTCCAAATGTTTGTAGAAAAGTACTGGATTTTACCCCCCGGGAGATTACCAAAATTGATCATTTCAACGGAGAAAAATCAATAGATGGAAGAATAATAGAACCATGGATGTTTTAATGTAGGCAGAAAAGTCAAAGAAAGTGTTTCAGATTACTTCTCTATTTTATCGCTGTATAGAAGCTTGTGTACACAATGTGTTGGATGAAAGGGTGAAATTTTTATTATGTTCGATATTTTATGTGGTAAAACCTAACACGCCACATATAATGTTTTTTGGCTCTTATTATGTAAGTAATTATATTATTCATGTTCAATATGTAGCACCAACCACACACTCATTCATTATAGTGTTTATGGTTTGCATGTAATGTTATGACATTTTGCTATCCCGGCTGTTGATCGTGTAACTCTATTCCAGTTTTCTTGACTGCTTTTATTTATTTTCCTTATAGTTTTGTGTCGGGTCTTTAATAAAAACGATTTAATTCATTGAATAGAACGATAATGATAGGGATAGAATGGAGAATGTTACATGGTGTAAATAAACTTTATATACCTTTATTTGTACAAAATACACATATGTGCGTAAATATATATGCACATTGGCGGGTTTATTGCCAAATGGCAATTTCTACCGACCACCCAATAAATTAAAAAATGATTTTTATGTAGTTTTACTTTTAAAAATATAATAAGTAAAAATAGTAAGTAGTAAGTATATCTGCGTATTTATTTGAGAATTTTAACATACTTATTACGTACAGTCCGTTCAAAATATTTAACAGCCTTTGTTTAGGTGTCCGTAAGAGAAAGTTTACACGTACCAAAAATAAAAATTGTATGTTCACTTGGTTCACCGACAGACACTAACACATTAATATCGATTAACATTCAATGCACTACTATAATTACTTTTATTCAAATTGACTCGAGTCCATTTGAATCATAAAAACTGATGTTTTTTAATGGTTTTAATGGTTTTTTTTTTAGGCATGTTTTTTTATACTCACTTCCTCTAAGAATTTGAAGAGTTTCAAGTCTTTCTGTTTCTGGCAGTGCAACGTGTCCCGGTGGACATTGATGATCTACTTTCTGCAACGCCTCCTGTTCCCGTTTCTGATCATTTCTCTGTTTTATTTCTTTTATATACTTCGGAACTACTCCCTTTTGATAACCTGGAGGCAGTTAAACAACTTAGGGTCGTTTGTTTGAAATCAGTTAAAAATGTAGTGGTAGAAAATTTTTTAAAAAGAAGATGATTTAATAAAATATTTTAATTTTGAAGCCATTTTCAAACAGTAGTAAAATATGGAATCTATATTTTACTACTTAGTAGTATAATAGGGAATCAAGTTGTACCAAAAATATATTTTTCTTGTTGATTAATAAATTGATAAAACCACAAATAAATATAAATAATTATATGATATCTTACTCGGGGGTGGCAAGAATGGGTTGTGTTTTCCTTCATTCGCAGTGGTTATATTCGAATCCAGTTTCACAGGAGACAAAAAATCCACTTCACTAGGAAGGACGTTCTCTGTAATTCTTTCTAAATCCTCATGAGATAAATACCTACTCTCCATTTCTTTACTGTTAATAATAAGTCTAGGATCTTCAACATCTCTTTCCTCTAGTAAATCTTCTTTTGGCGAAATAGAATCCAGTATTCTCTGTGAGGGGTAAATAACGCGTGGGTTAGAACCGTCCTTGAAAAAAATTGATAATTCTGGATCAACATACTGGCAACCCACGTCTCTACAACTGATAAGTTTGTCTGTGGATTTTTTAAAGTATTCCTGTCCCTGTGGAATTATTTTTGGATCCTTTGGTTTGTTTTTTCTATGGAAATCATTCATTTCAGGCTTAGAAACTAATGTGTTGGATGGTTTCGGTACCAATTTTGAGCAATGATTTCTGGTATTTTGGGATTTGGCAACATGTTGATTTGAATTTTGAGTTTTAAACATATTTTCATTTGATACAGATGAAACTACCAATTTAGGCTTAATATTAATTGGACCGCCATTTTTTTCTCTATTTGTTTGCATTTGACGCAAAAGTCTGACATTTTCTTTTATAAAGTTCTTCTTCGATTCTTTCTCTGAAACAAATATCATCAAAACATACAAAAAAAATCTCATGTTCGGGGAGAGTTAAGAATACATGTCTGTGTAAGAAGTAAAACTAGGACAGGTGTTTTCGATTCAACGGCTATTCTCAGGTAAAATCCGTAAGTGGTCGGAGCCTTTGCCTGTCATGCCTAAGGAACCGGGTCCAAATCCTGGCAAGTTTAGGTGAAATATTTATTTAAAAGGAGTTTCCACCAGAATCTTTCATAGTCCCTGGACTGGCACCTGAAGTGTAAGATTCATCTTACATTAATGTAATAAATCATCGCGATACGCTGCATTAGGTGCGTGCAAGAGAATGGAGGAACTTCAGCCCTACAGGAAATTGTATACAAAAAATGTTTTCTTGCGCGCGGTAATAATTAGAGCATTAAATTGTAGAGCAAAATTTCTTAAAAATGTACAAAAAAAAGTAACACTTAATATTTTAATAACAACGCACTACTTTCAATGACATCACTGGTTCATATGAACCATCCAATGATATGAGAGCCCTGAAGGATATCCAATTTGGTCACCGTAAACAAACACCGTGAAGAACTATCAGAGAACAACCTCTGATGTCACATGCTGAGTTATTTCAGAAATACAAAACTTTCAAAAATCATAGCGCTGATAATACGATACATAAAAATAAAACAATTTTGGCCTATAGTCCCTAAAATATAGCTTGATTAGAATGACAGTTTCCAGCAAAAGTGACGACATAACTTTGTAGTAACGCCTAAGGAGTGATTTATATTGACACACGAAAAATCATTAGTATCTGGCATGTTTATTTATTTTTTAATACAATGCTTGACATATAAATCAATATTATTATTTAAAATCAGCCTTAAAACTAAAATAAACCTAATTATTAACAACGTTCTTACAAGGTTACATCATTTTGTTAAAACTTTAGAGATGGGACAAATTGATCAATGTAAATTGATCGAATAAAAAAATAATTAATTTGATTTTGTTCATGAAAAAAGTATAAATGCCTTATTTTTTGGCGAATAATTGTCTTAAACACACTATAATAGGCTTGTTTTTGCGTTTTTATATCAATTTTCGGAAACAGAGTTTCATGTTTGCATGAAAAAACTGATAAAATCGATTTGATCGATACATGATCAGTGATCAGTAATTTCCATCACCATTGACATTAGTTTGGCAGCTGTCATTTTAATCAAGCTATATTTTGAGGACTATAGTTTAATATTCTATTAACATATGAAAAAAAATAAAAAAAGACAATGAACTTCCTCATTCTTTATCCGAGGCAAAAACGCGTCTCGTACAAGGAGGAAGATCTGAATTATGTTTTTTTTGGATGCCCCATAAATGATCTTTATCCTATCCGACCTCTTCGATATCAACGTCCCATTCTCTACTCATATTCTAACTTTCTTGTACCCACCCAATATATATATTTTTAATGTAAATATGTAGTTATAAATGGTATTGTTGTAAATAAGTTATATATTTTGTAAAGTGTATGTAATATTAAAGACTAACACACTAACTTGTATATAATACTAACACATGTGTAATTATTCAAATAAGTCAAATCTGAAACTCGACACTGGCAAGAACACCCCAGTTAGGGGTAAAAAGGCCAAAAAACTAAGAAGAAACAAAGCGCCAAAACATTGAGGATTAGGACAATGGAATATATGCGAAACTTACTGGGAACAGGAAATATTCCCTGAAGGGAATGAGAATACATGGTTAATTTCACTTTCAAATGTATCCGGCTGTCTTATTTTGATCATCGAAGTATTAACTCAACTCTCCACAAACGCGCTTGCAGCTTTTCACTTATTATTGTTAAATAAAAGCTCGAACATTAGCAAAAGAATTTATTCAAAATATGTTCACGGTTTTGTTTGGTATAACATAAACACAAGTCAATCAAGTCGAAAAGAAGGTTCAACACGTTTTCCCACATTCTGGTAAGAATATCACAACACAAATCGGCATCTAATCATTTACGTATTTAAAAATTATTTTGACATAAAATAACAACGGTTAACGACGAGAAAACCGAAAACGGCAATAATAAGACTAAAAACGCGGCCGCATGTTGCAATATACAAAAAAATAAAATTAATACCAGTGTATAAAATATGTAATTTCTCCAACATTAAAATACGCATTTGGTACCTACCAAAGAAATATAAAAAACAAATCATTTAAAAATTCTGTATTTAGGAATTTACGTAAATTTAACAAGAAAATGTATATACATGCATTTGTATTCATAATTCCCTTATTCGCACATAATTGTCCATGCGGCAATGCAAGGGCATTAGCATTTTAAATACTGAGTAACTCAATTATAATCGTTACATGAAGTTAAGATAATCACTCGTATGCTTTAGTCATTTTATGGTCAATGAAGTTTGAAATATGAAGTATTGCGGTTTACAAACTATGGAGCCCAGGGCTGCTATTCTAAACGCTCTCGCGGCCGAAGAAAATGCTTTTATCTCGCGCGTTAACATACAGAATAACAGCGCAAGACCTCTAATGATTTTTTGCGGACACTCAATATATTCAATATTCTAATAGAGACATAAACAATTGACAATACTATAACTAATGACAAATTACTTTGATATTAGAGAAAATTATATGTATTATTTTATCTAAATGTTTGAAATAGAATGCAAAATCTTGTAAATACTTTTCAATGCGCTCGATTAAAAATTGAAGGTCGTGTGATTTTTTATTTGAATCGTCACACGTTTTATGTGTTTCATTTTTTTCTTATGGCAATACTCAATTTAAAAGCGGAAATAATAGTGCAAATACTTATACAATAGTTCAAATATTTTTTTCCACAATATTATTATGCCTACCTATTATGTATATTAAGCTTTTTTTTATTTATTCTACATGTATTTTTAATAACAGTGATTTTTAAAACTCATCCCCTAATTCCATTAATAAATGAGAGCTTTTATTTATTTATTTATTTATTTATTTATTTATTTATTCACACTTATTATCAAAATACAATTCCATATTCACTTATATATTATTATATATATTCTTTTATATTTATAAATATTGGACATTGTGTTTAGCTGGAAACAAATAAAAAATTCATGCAAAAGATTGGTTTTAAAAAAGTAACATATTATATTATTTAAGGCCTTACTTTTATAAACCTGGTATAAAGTTACGCACAGGCATAGTGGTAGAATAAGGATGGTATTCCCATCCTTAACTTTATGCCAAGTTTATAATTATAGGGCCCTTTCTATAATAAACGCCGATTTTCAGCACTCAACTGAACCGAACTGATATTTATGATTGAAATTTTGTTAGAGGATCACAAAATTCGATTAGAAACAAAAATAGTTTTTTTCATTTTTTTAGGTGTTTTCTATTTCTTACAAAATGCTGGACTAGGAGCGGTACAACACTTTAAAGTGCACTGAGTGTGAAAAAGATGCCTCTTTCAATGAAATCATTGATCAACAATTTGCTGAATTTAAAAATGATATTTTATGTGTACTGAAGAAAAACATTGTCCACTGGTTTGCAAAATGAGATCAATCAACTCAAGTCTGTTAACAATATTTAAAAATTTAAGCCGTAGGTGGATAAGATAAAAAGTAGTATACAGCTGATTGAAGGATTTCCTGATAGTCTCCAGAGCATCCGGAACAATAACAAGGGAAACAAAAATAGGATTATCGAACTGAAACGTAAAACCGAATACGATGGAAAATTTAGATGACTTTTAAATTTTCTTCCAGCAAATAAAAGGAAATGTTATTTTCAAAATCATTATCTTCTCAGAATGTAGATTACATAAAAACTATATATCTAAACAAATTTTAGGCTACAGAGAATATTACTGAATTAATCAAAATACCAGAGCAGTTGTATACATATGGGATAATATAAGTGCGAATGTAAAAGAAATATTGATTGAGCGAGTTAATTCTTTTATCCTTAGTTTATTTCTTAAAGGTATAAAAAATGAATCAAAGGTTTTATTTTATTAGAAATTCCTTCAGTTTGTAGGTTCCATCTCATGAACTTACCTATTTTTAAACCCAAATATTTTACTCTTTCCACATTTTTCCACTTTTTACATTTTCCAATATTTTGCACATTTACAATTTACATTATTAATGCAATGATGCAATTTCAATTCACATCTGGAGTTTGGTTGTCCCACCGAAGATGGGCTGAAACAGATAAACTTTGTTTTAAAAGAACAAAATTGTTTTTGTCCAAAATTATATTCCGTGGAAATAAATTTTGGAGGTAGTACATAAAAAATTACAACAATAAAACATTATCAGATATTTCAAATCTCAACAGAGATGGGAACACTTTTTGAGATCATAATGAGCCTAGTCATTTACAGAGCCTATGTCCTGTCATCAGCTGACTTAAGAGACCACTTGACCCCTTGTGTAACATTTACCACTCTGCGTATCTTGGAAAATCGATATTTCTTCAATTGTGTTATTTGTTTGTACCCAATAATAAAACAAATTCACAAACATCATTTTACTATGAACATAATAAAAAAATGGTTAAAAATATAAAATTTTATTGTGTGTTTGAAAATATAATTGAATTATTCATAGAAAATATTAAAATCAGTCTTATATAACTTTTAACTCCAAGTTCAAGTACGTTTAAATAAGGTGAAACGATTATTGTGGAATGAAGCTTGTGATGCTGTCGAATCATTTTGGATCTGGAGATGAAAGTTTGATAATACCACGTACTGGTCCCGTAACTGATATATGCACAACCCGTTCACCTTTAACTAGTGACGGTTTATTCTTTGGAGCCGTGATGGTCAACACTCCATCAGATGACAAACTGGAGACCACATCCTCAGATTTATGTCCCTCTGGCAGCAGATACTTCCTCACAAAATGTCTCGAAACCGATCCATGTTCATCCTCTTTCTCTTCGTGCTTTCCCTCCACGACGACATGCCGGTCTGCAGTCTTCACGGAGATTTCTTGAGGAGCGAACTGGTGGACATCCAAGCAAATTTGAAACTTATCCTTTTCGAGAGTTATGGTGGATTCTTTCGAATCTACTCGAGGAACTATAGAATGGGTTAATGAAGGATATCTTTGATTATGATACATGGATGCGGGTACCCATGGTGCCATTACATCGTAAGGATGAGATTTGAAGTAAGGATTAATATCCATTTGTAAAGATTATTATTTTGAATTATAAATAAAATTGGTTTAGCGTGTTTGACTGATATGACAGTTGACAACTATTGAACTATAGTACTCAAAAAATAGCTTGATTAAAATAACAGCTGCCAAACTAATGTCAATAGTTATGGGAACTTACTGTTCACTGATCATGTACCGATCAAATCGATTTTATCAGTTTTTTCATGCAAACATGAAACTCTGTTTCTGAAAATTGATATAAAAACGCAAAAATAAGCCTATTATAGTGTGTTTAAGACAATTATTCACCAAAAAATAAGACATTTATACTTTTTTCATGAACATCAAATGAATTATTTTTTTATTCGATCAATTTGCTATCTCTAACTTTTTTGCAAAATGATGTAACCTTGCAAGAACGTCGTTAATAATTAGGTTTATATTTGTTTTAAAGCTGATTTATGTGCCAAGCACTGTATTAAAAAAATAAATTATCACATCAGATACGAATGATTTATCATGTGTCAACATAAATGACTTTTTAGACGTTACTACAAACCAGCTTAAACTTATACTTAAACCAGCCATTGACAGGTCATAAGCCCTGTAGATGCCTAGACTTCTATATTACCTTTTCTTAAATGTTCTTCATCTCTGTTGTAATATGTTAATATGAACAGCTCCCCACGGAGTTGAATCCAGTCCTTGTCTACAAAAATTTGGACAAACTCAAAATATTGTTACTACAAAGTTTTGTCGTCACTTTTGCTGACAACTGTCATTCTAATCAAGCTATATTTTAAGGACTATAATCACAGATTATCACAAATAATAAAAAATCACAAACAAAAATAAACCACAAACAATAAACTATATCAGCGACGCAAGCGCACTCTACGCAGAAGCAAAACATTGGTTATGCAGGCGGATTTACACGCTGGCCAATACATCAGCCAGTACGCTGGCGCGCGTATTGGCAGCGAAATCGCTTAACTGCCCACACGTTGGCGAGTCGTTCAGTATCTGTCCGTGCGAGTTGCGATCCAATGTGCGGACGTCAAAAGCGCACAAAAATCACGTGCGAACTCTCCAGTGGTTCAGTAGTACTAAAAGCTGGTCCAACGTGTGGACGGGTTCATAAGTCGGAATTGGAATATTAGCTGGCCAAAAATATTTACTTCTAGACGTTTAGTTAATAAAATCATCGTTAGAAGACAAAAAAATATTTATAATACAACTACATATAAATCGATTGGGTTGTGGTCCTGTGGCTAGTGTCTCGGACTCACGGACCAAAGGTCTGTGGTTCGAATCCCACTTTACCCCAACTTGATTCCATTTTCTAATAGTGAGTTATTTACAACTCGTTGAAAATGGCCCTCAAAATTAAATATTTGGGTAAATCAGAAGAACGCAAATATTTCTTTTTTTTAAAAATAAATAATAATAATAAATCTGTTATTTTCTTTGTTGCTTCTTGTAAATTGTTTATATCCTTCGGAGACGCTTTACATATGTGAGGAACTTTATCTCTACGGGAAATCGGATAAAAATAATGTTTTCTTGGGCGCGGTAAAAAAATAGAGCATTAAATTGTGCTGCAAAGTTTTTTGAAAATGTACAAAAAATAAATAAAATATATTTTAACAAAAATGCACTACTTTGAACGACGTCGCTGGTTCATATGAACCAACCAATGGTACAAGAGCTGTGAAGGATATCTGTAGCTCAATCAAAAATATCTATCGACGTGCTTAAAAACATGCTAAGCATTTGAGCGATCATAATGAAATGAACATGCTGAAGTTATCGCAGTCATAACTCAACGCGTGCGTAATCACTAAGTCAACGCTCGTGTCAGTTTGTTTTTTGTTTTCCTAGTAAATAAACAATGTTCACTGACGAAAAATCGGCGTTTACTATAAAAAATAATTCAATATATTGCATTTACAAAATAGTAAGGAGTATCTATATTATATTAAATACTAACTTACTAACTTGAATAATCTATTATATTACAATCAAACACATGTAAAATTGTAAAAAAAAATAAAAAAATTGTCACTGGCCAGAACACCCGAGTTAAAAGGTGAAAAGACCATGAGAAAACGAAGAAGAAGAAGAATACAAAAAAGTAAAAATTCAATTACAATTACCATGGCGACTGCTTTTCTTTAGCATAATAAATAACTAAATAAAAATAGTTGTTTTGGATATTTTCCATGTGTAAATACACCGGTGCAATTCAAATATGTGATTGCGCAGCAGGATTATACGTCACGAAACGTAAATATTTTGACATTTAATATTAGGTGTTCACGGATGTTCCATTGTGATCGCGAATACGATAAGCAACCATGGTGAGAAATTATTATCACGTCACTTATTAGCACGTCAACAGTTAATTGAGATTGAGCTACTGGTTTGCTTACCGTAAACGAACCAATCGGGAGAACTGACAGAGAAGAACTTCTAACGTCATCCGCGGAGTTATTTCAGAGACACAAAACTTAAAATCATAGCGCTGATAATACAATATATAAAAAAAAAGAAAAAACCATTGGTTTAGTTTAATAGTCTATTAATTTTTTTTTTCAACTGAACTTTCTCGTTGCAAAGAAGTTTGTGGCAGTATGACAAATTTTTCCGTCCACCATTGTAAAGTTTTAATTTATTTTTTTGGTAAGTGATTCCCGAAATGCTCTTTTCCCCTTGATGCTCAATGCGGGAGTTGACATATCTTTCTAAAGCTAGGGTTTCCTAGGACAGCGATGCCCGTATCTTAACGGCCGTAGTGAACGGTGATGCGGTGGGCAGCCGTCGTAACGGTGACTAGAGAGTTGTTTCCTAGGAAAACGGTGTTGATAACACCGTTAAAAAATAAAACCAATGTCTAGCCACCTCTTCGACGGCTGTTCACCGCATCACCGTTCACTACGGCCGTAAAGATACGGGCACCGCTGTCCTAGGAAACCTTAGCTTTGGCCAGCTGTTTCCCTGTTTTACAAACTAGATCGATTAAGCTGTCTGACATGGTTTTTCTTTGCTCGAAGAAGCTAAGCACAGCACTAAGAATATTTTTTTACTTTTTGTAAAGACTCTAGAAACAATTTTTGGACGACTATGAGGTTTAAGTATCACAGATTGATTGTTTTTAAGAACCTCTTCGATAGCATCAAAACCTAAATCTATATTGAACCATTTTTCATTACACAAATGAAATCTGAATAACAGTCTACCACTTTTTTGGCAACGTATTTGATGTTGAATCAAACAACTTTTGAGCACTAAATGTCGAATAAAAAAACAGAATAAATCTTAAATATGTTTTTGAAGACAAGATGTCTTAAGTACTCATTATGTATTTTTTCAGTTGTTATTCAAAATTATAAAGAGTATTCATCTTAAAACTTGCTCTAGAGCAGGGGTTCCAAACTTTCCCGCCTTAGGGCCATACTGATTACTCCAGTAAATACATGGGTCCAAATATATTTTTTTAAATATATATATATATATATATCAAAACTCATCTTTATTGGAATTTCATAAGAATCTTCCGCTGGCACAATTTGATAAGTTGCTTAAATTTTCTTGTGAGCTGTTTTCTGTTTTTGGTACCCACTACTTAATTGTGCGAGAAAACATTCTCCAAAATAAAGTACACAAATAATGTTTTTAGATCTAAGGTACCGTCAAACGTGGCAATTTTTCCCAGTTTTAACAAACTTTTACAATATCATTTTTTGTATAGGACTGCTCTTATCCATTTTGTTGAATAGTGATACTTATTATTCTGAGCATTTTTACAAGTACAAAACGTTTGCTTTTCTTTTATTTATGCAATTTTAGAAGACAAAACATGCTGGGCAAAATTATCTCCACTTGTTGACAATTTTGCCCACTTGGTAATTAACTATTATTTTTGGTGTTATCATCCTTATCATACGGTTTATTACTACTTTTTGGGCGAAAAAAACTGTTTGTGTTTAAACAATAGCATCATCGAGGCACCACCATTATAAAAACAATGAAAAAAACCGGTGGGCAAAATTGTCAACTATTTCTTCAATTTTTCCATACAATGTGAATTTGTGGGCCAGGGTTGGCACATAATTGGATTTTTAACAAAACCAAAGGAGTTTATCTCTAATCCTTTTTATTTGTTCGTGTTTGACTATGCATAAGCCATTTTTTTTTTACAAACCATTTCAGTTCTGATGCGATTTTCGTAATTAAGGGAGCTTGCCCCCAAAACGATTTTTCTTTAAATGTGTATGTAGAAAAAAAACGATCTTTATTTTTTTTGTACAGCAGTGCAATTATTTGCTAGATTACCTATACTTTGAAATTGTATTTATGCACAGAATTCATAATATTTTGTATGTTTTATTTTCTTCTTTAGACTGTGAAAAATATTTATACAAAAAACATTTCAAATAAAAAATAAATCTTCATGATTTCACAAAAAGCTGGCAAATTGAATAAATAAAACTTTCTAAAATGTGGTCGGATATTCTTAAATTATTTTGAATGGTAAAAATTAAAATTGGTTTTTGTATAACAATTTTTAATTTACTCACAGAAAACGTCTCAATCTTGCAGTTTTTAAGATTAACATTGAATTTATGAAAACCTTGATGCAAGATTACAGGTTCAGGTAAAGATTTCACTATGTTCCAATTAAATACATCAGCAATATCCTCAACTTGAGATCACACAAAGCTCCATTATGTTTGCGTCTTACAAATGACATAATAATATATGTAAAATCTTTGGCAAAAAATCTGATTTATGGGCCAGTTTGAACAAAACATCCCGTTACCTCGTTTAAAATCATGTTTTTGCCATTTACTTCATTTTCTTTTATATTTTCTACTTAGTTTTTTTCTACTTTCTTGGATGATGTTTTTTCAATGTAGTATGTATCAACAACCCTAGACGTGGGCAAAATTGTCAAAACACTAGCTAAGAAATCTAAGACAATTTTGCCCACTTAAATATCTATTGTGTTTGTTCAAATAGATATACAGAAATACGTTCTATAGCGTCTTTATTATGTATGCAATGAAATATATAAAACTTACTTGCCTCCTTTCAACACAAACTCCGCAACAACAAAAGTTTTGTCAATTTTTGTAGACATACACAAACAGACCTTCAAGTTTAATTTCAAATTTCAAGTGATCAACTGAAGCTGGCGGTAAACTAAATATTAAGTTTTGTCTTGGAACTATTAAAATATACTTACCAAATATAATTGTTATGATACCAGTAACTTTTCTTACTTTAAAACTTGATTTTGTTAAGGATTTCGGCAGTAGGTAAAATTGTCATGGCTGGGCGAAACTGTCATGTTTGACGGTAGCCGATGAGCATCTTAAATCTCTTTTAATAATTGACACAAGTAAAATTGGTCCACAACTAAAAACGATTGTCAGTGGAAAATCACAATCACATAAATCTTATTAGTATTTTAAATGTTATAATGTTTATATGCTATAGTTATGTACCAATATTATATATTTTTAATTTGAATTGCTTTCTCTTTACTTTTTTTCTAGTTTTTGTATATTTTAGTAAACACATATTATTTGTTTATTGGATTCTTATTTTTAACTTTAAAAAAAAAACATTTTTTCTCCTTAACTTAGATTTTGTAATTTTGTATTTTTTTGTCAAATGTAATTATGAATTAAGATATACCTACCTGTCTTTTTTCTTTTTTAAATAAATTTTGAAAAATAAATTATAAAACATTTTTTGTACTTTTTAATATTTATATTCCTTTTAATGTTAAAAAAAAAATTCCTTATGATGACTTTTTATATTTTTACACAATATGTTATCGAGTTCATTAAATGAAACCATTGTGATATAATATGTACATATAAACTTTTTATGCTTTTTTTTCTCCTCTTTTATCTACTGTATTGAAGCGTTTATATCTGGACATTATATATTTTTTTGTAAAGTAAAAGGTACTACGTGCCGTGTATATTAATAAATAAATAAATATGTTTATGTGTTAATAAATTATAATGTTGTTATGTATCTTTATAATGTTAGTTGGATTCCTTTAAATTGTTTGTTAGTTACGATGCTTAAGTTAAATTTTCTGCGCATTATAGTTGTCATTATGCTTTACCTTGCAAATAAATAAAACCGAGTTACAATCATTCTATGTTATTTATCCAAATAAACTATAAGCTGTCGCGAGCCTGATTGATGACACTGGACATTGGGTGTCGCGGGCCGGATCGATGACACTGACGGGTCGGATTTGGCCCGCAGGCAGTAGTTTGGAGACCCCTGCTCCAGAGAAATCTGAAGAAAAAAAAATATCAGAGGGTGCAACCGAAACGTAGATAAATTTCCATTTTCATTTTATAAAATAGTTTAGCAGTATGAGTAAAAAGTTTTATGACCACACACTGCTCAACTTTTTTCCGAGCCTGATAAAGTTTTTTTTTCCAAAAAACAATATTGCCCTATAATAAAACCATTGATCAACGTATTTGAAACTACAAAAAAATAAATATATGAAAGTGTTAATCTTATGAATAAGTGTAATTGTAAATTTATTTCAAAATTATTGGCGAGAGAAAAATACGTGTATTCATTAACGAAACACTAATCACTCAAAATCACAAATGGCGCATTGTAAAACAAAACACTTGAGTTCAGAACGTTCGCAAATCTGATAGGACTGCATTTTTTTAAAGTATGCAGAATAGGTATTTAACAATTACTTAATCAATTTTTTAATATGAAAATAAAATATATGATAGGTCAAAACCATATATTTGGCCAGCTCATATTCCAATCAGACTTTTGTTCAGCGCCGTAAATAAAAAACCGTAAATATTCGGCTACGCTGGCGCGTATCCGAATATATGCCCATCACAGATACCCCCCTCTAGGCGTTTGCCAATACGTATTTGCCAGCGTACTGGCAAACGTATTGGCGAACGTGTAGAGCCGTCTTTAAATTGATGACGTTTAGGACGTCGATCATAATAGATAAATATTTTTTTTTGCCATGAAAGTGGGCTTAAATATCGCGTTGCGTGATACCGTTTGACAAAATAAAACGATTGTACTCTGTACTCGTATTTCTCTTTCACCCAAAGTTATTTTATCGCTGTGCGGAGGGCGTGTTTGTAATGTTTTTATTTAGAGGAAAAATATTGCGCATTACATATATACCAATGTGCGCCACAGCATTCAACTTTCAAATAATAATAATATATAACTTAGTATTTACTTTGTGTAAAATCAGTAAATATATTGATATGAGGAAAATGACATTTCCCTTATTTATTTTTACCTTTGGCCGTTTTCACACCTACCACGCAAATCCATAGGCCCATTTCACATGTGCAGCGCGTATCCATGCGACATCGCATAGTCAGTAGAATTGTATTTGTGTGTGTGAGAAGGGGATGGGGACTGCGGAACTATTTCATTCCTAAAGTATCGATTCGAATATTCGAATATCGATTCGAAGTTACGGGATCATGTATATATATAAATATACATACAAATTTCATTTGTATGTGTATATATATAAATATACATACAAATTTCATTTGTATTTTCCAAATTATATACCTAACTTCTTTAAAATTTCATAACCTTGATTCATTGAAACACAGAAAAGATATCTTCAATCAGATCCTGCTTTACAAAACTGTAAATAATAAATTTGATTCCCCAGAACTAATTAATCTACTTGCATACCATGTCCCCTCTAGACGCACTAGACTGATATTTTCTATCTTCCTAACATTAATTCTGAAGATGTTTTTTAAATTAACTTAAACTTACTGTCTTTTTTTTTAAGTTGCTTTTCATTGGTTTTTTGAATCCCTTGAAATATGTAGGTACGTAAATATATTTTACCTTTAAAAAAAATGGTTTGTGCACTTGATCATGTTTTTTTATTCTTTTTTTATTTTAACTCTTACTTTTTAATTACTTTAAGTAAGTTTTTTTATTAATGTTAATATTATTTCCATTTATGTAAATACTAACTAGAAACTTTTAACATAACTTTTTTAATTCGATTTTAATTATTTAATTACTTTCATTTATGTTTTTTTTCCCTTACAATATTGTTCTTAAAAAATTCAAATAGTTTATTGATAAACTTAGCATGTAATATAATATGTAAACTTCACCGGTCCATTAGAGTTAACTCTAAATTTATGTACTATAAAACCACATTATTAACACATTATAGAATTTATACAATGGTTTCAATATGTCGGTACAAATATATACATTTATATATAATGTGTACAATTAACTTTTACTGTACAATAATAATATTTATGCTAAGTACCTACTTGTTACAATGTATCAGTATTATTGTACATGTTAGGGAGGGGGACTAAATATATTGTGTGAGGGTGTGTATTTACTAAATATATTGTGTATTCATGTATGGGTGTGCATATATGTGACAATGTGTAGTGAATATAAGTTGACTTATTGAACAATGATTTTCAAAAAATAATTGTTTTTTTCAAACCTTTATGAGGAAAGCTATCAACCACCTTATCAATCGATTTAAAATTGTTAAGAATGCTCTGGCCTAAAATCCAAATTCAAAAATATGTAAAAGTTTCAACAAAGTAATAAAAAACAAAAATATAAATATATATGTAAGTACTCATATACACACATACGATTACATCATTAAATTATTATTGAGAATAATATTCCGGCACCCTCCAACATACCCGTCAAAACAGCTGTTCCAATACATGAAGGTGCTGGATATGAGACAACTGTACCTAAAAGAAGCACTTACACGCTTTTGGTCGAACAATGAGGAGAGGTCTCAGCAAAATGTCCGTACGAGGTTTTCCCAAAGCATGAATTATGACATACCCAAAACCCGTACGACTTTTGCTCTTTCTTTTGCTTTTGGAGGATCTTTGTGAACACCATATGCTCCAACTAGGTAGCGGACATAGAATGATGATGATGATGATGACTTTTGATAGGTTGACTATCAAACAATTAGTAAAAAGTTAGTGCAAATACCGCTTTTTCGCTATTTCGATCAACTCTATTTGATGTCCAAACGTGTATCTTGAAAAGAATTGGTCCAAAGAAAAAAAAATATATGAACATTTTTAATAAATTTTATTTTCTTAGCGCGCTCCTCCCGCTGCCACGTTTTGGATACCACTGATTGAAATTACGCCACTAGCTAGCGGGGCGGTACGGCGGGCGGTCGGGAGAGGGATGAGCGAGTTCGTAAACCATATACAGCGTGTTTGTTAATTTATTTGAATTAATTTTAAAAACTAATAATATTTTACAAAATAATATAGAAAAAAAATCACACAGCTCAATCTTAATGTGTTTAAAATTGTTGGTATGTTTCCCAAATAAAATACAATAAAGTATAACACGGCACGAATTCCTTTTATCGGTTACATAGGTAGATATATTATACAATTTTACAGAATACGACGACTAAAAATAATACAAAATAGTAATTTCTATTACTCCACAGTAACTCCATGGCAAAAAAACTTTGAAAAATCACTAAATCGATTTTTAAAAAAATAAGTACAATAAAAAAAAACTCGAGACCTTAGAAAATCTAAAATACGAAATTAAAAAACTTGAAAATCAAATAACCAAGAAATAAAAACTCAAAAATCGAACAACGCCGTGTAAAAATTTATATAATATGCAAAATTAAAATAAAAAAAGTTAATTTGGACGTAGGACTAATTATGTTAAGGGAACGTGTTGTTGAAGTAGAAGGTAGAATATTGCTCCATTGGTAACCCGATTTAGAAGCGAAGACGTTTTCTCCGTCATTTTGGCTGTTTTCTTCTAAATTAACACTATCCTGGTCGAAATAATCAGATTCATCGTAATCTTCGATTACAAAGTCATCTGTTTCAGAAACATCATCTGAAGATTCTAACTCTAAATCACTGTCATCACTGGAAGACACTTCAATATCCGTATCGTTTAGAAGCTGCTCAATAACATCATCCGTCAATTTTTTTCTACTCATTTTGAGATTGGTGAAGTAAAAAAAGGTTTTAGAAATTTTAAAAAATTCACTTATTATTCAAAAAACACCTTTGTATGCAAAATCCAATGCGCAATATCCAGATAGCTAAATATAAAAATTTTGTTTATTTGAAATTATTAGTCATAATAATACTTTTTTCTAAACACCCTTAGCATGCAAAATCTTACTCGCGTAAACTGGATTTTTCTGGTTATTCCGGAAACAGATGAGACGTGCAAATTGACCGAAGTATCAAAGATCACTAAACTGTGGAGCAAATAGCAAATGAATAGGGTATTATCACTCGGGAGGAATATCGGATTTAACCTACTCTACAAATAAAAGATTTTTTAAAGATTCTCCTAGTGTTTATATAAGCTCTTAAAATGAATATTTTCATTCATTATTTTCGTTTGGAAAATAAGGTCCATCGAAAACGATTCTTTCGTAAGTTGGTTATAAATTTCGTCACAGAACTTCACGAGTAATGCATTCATTTTAATGTTGGTAATGCCACAGGCCTCAGATAGAAAAATAAGGAGAGTTGTCTATGCATATTATCTTAAGCCCCCCCCCTTACCCACTCCACTCTCCAGTTCCAGACGTTGACAGATGAAAGTGAAAACGGATTTCATATCGAATTAATTTGATTATTTTATGTTTTTCAATCTTTTCTAAATTAATTAAATTTATCATGACGGACAGTGGCTTTGTACAAGGACAATCTGACAATTTACCGCATATTGATGTGTTTATGATGACTAATTACTTTACAAGTAACGCGAGTTTTATAAGCGCCGAAATTCGAGGTGTTAAAGCTTTCAGGTAAGAAATTAATACTATAATTTATCATATAATTATATATATAGTGTTGTATAGTATGGTTTGTTGTTAAAAATTGCTCTTATATATTACTTTATAAACATTCTTTCGAATTCAGCTTTGTCGACTGAATACATAACCTCAATGTGTGAATATTGTTATTTTGGTCATCCAACAATCTGTTTTTTTTTTGTTTTGTAGAACTGTTTGGAATTTTTTAATGATTTTTAAGATTCTTTTCGGTTTTACGAAGTAAACTGACCTACTTTTGTATAAAAATTTCCCTGGAAGGGTAGCCGGAAGTCGTTTTTCTCTACTCGAGGTGAACGCGATATGGATGTCAAAAAATATTTTATAATCTCTGGGTTCTTTTAAAAATACTAAAATTGATTACTTAAATTTACAGTTAGTAGTAACATGTTTGTTAAAATTTTAGATCGACAAGAGAAAACTACGGTGACAATTCGATAGGATATGTCCAAGTAAAACATACTGGCGACATTTGTACCGTAAAGGCTCGTGTAACTCCGGAACACAAAGTACGAGCCAAAGCCTATGCAGTCACATTAATATGTAATGAAGTGCAAGAAACAATTGAATCATGCCAGTGTCATGATTGTCCAGCTTCTCAAGGTATTATATTACAAAATGAAACACTCCTATATCTTGACTGTCAAACTAAGACTCGACGTATATATTTGCCAACACATATTGTATTAGTCAAGGCCAAAAAAAGGTTAATTTCCTATTTATTGACACAGGTCGCGGGTAATTCATATTATATTTAGGAAAGTCCATGAAGAGAAGAATGCACACAGATAATATTTTTCATTATTTTCTGTTGTAAAATTTATTCTCAACATTTTTTATTAATAAAAAAGAAATATTGGCGTTTTTATAATTTACCCAAATACTTAAATTTTGATGGCCATTTTCAACGAGTTGTAAATAACTCACTATTAGAAAATGGAAACCAAGTTGGAGTAGAGTGGGGCTCGAACCTCGGACCTCTGATCCGTGAGTCTGCAACACTAGCCACGGGACCACAACCCGATTCATTGGATTTGAACATGGATTTTAATAATTGTACTCGACACCAGTTTTTCAACCCAGTATCTAAATTATTATTTTTATTAACTAAAAATCATTGTAAAATTTATATTTGAAACATAAAGTTTGTGATTTTTCATGTTAAATAATGTAGTTATATTGTTTAAAGTTCGTTGTGTTAATTTTGTTTATTTTTAATTTACAGGAGGATGCAAACATGCTTTAGCATTTGTAGCGTGGCTCAACAGGCGTTCTGAGGAACCCTCGAGGACGTCAACTGAGTGTTATTGGAGAAAATCCAAGATGGCTGCGATTGGAACCTCAAAAAAGTTCATTAAAGCCAAAGAAATAGGAAAGGGCCCGCATCCCAATTTTGCTATCCATGCGTTAGATAACAATTTCTTTGCCGAATTTATAAATAAAACAATTCGGCTGGGAGTATTTAACAGCCAGTTAACTAAATACTACAGCCCAGCCACTGAAATTGAAAAACATTGTATTAATTACCTTGTGTATGAATTTATTAAAACAAGAGATATTTGGTCTGCAGATGATTTTATAAACTACTGCCGGTTAAATATGAATGAAAAATCATGTAAAATGGCAGCCAATGCCACCCTGCACCAAGCCGACTGTGCTTTATGGTATAGCCTACGATTTGGCAGGATAACTGCATCCAAACTCTATGAGGTTGCAAATTGCGGTACAGTAGATGGGACACTTATCGAAACTATTCTTGGTGGTAGAATAATTGAAACTGCAGCAATGAAGCGTGGTCAACTTCTCGAAGCGGAAGTTTTAGAAATTTTACAAAAGGACTTGAAAATAAAATTTAATAAATGTGGCCTCCTGCTTTCCAAGGAACTTCCCATATTTGGAGCCTCTCCGGATGCGATAGCTGATCATTTTGTAGTGGAAGTTAAATGCCCTTCAACAGAGTTATCTGCAAAACGATATTTTGTTCATGGGAAGGAACCCAATGCAAGATGTATGATGCAGATGCAACTGCAAATGCATTTGGCAAATAAAAAAAAAGCACTTTTCTGTGTGGCTGCGCATGATTTCGAATTGACAAAAAACATAACAAAATTGTATGTAGATTATAATGAAACACTCTGCAAAAGTTTTATAGATAGAGCTCAAAA
The DNA here is from genome assembly GCF_059751315.1 of Micrasema longulum. NCBI lineage: Eukaryota > Metazoa > Arthropoda > Insecta > Trichoptera > Brachycentridae > Micrasema > Micrasema longulum. The sequence continues at coordinate 65,412 of NW_028277595.1, read as the reverse complement.
GTTTTGGTGTTTAGCTATATTTAAAAAATTATTATTATAAACTTATTTATGAATAAAAACTTTTTTTATGAATACAACTTAAACATTTCTCCTTAAGTAAAATTATATTATTTTAACAAGTGACTAACATAATATGGTGTACAATGGATAACGAAAGTTTCTACTTTATTATTGTATGAAGGAACATTTTTCGTTGTAAGCATTTCCTTTTTTTTTTTAATTTGTTAAAATCAACCTTTCTTTGTTTTTTTTATTTACTGCTTCATCCATTATACAAGTAATCACATATCAACAGATTCATTTCCTTGAAATTTATACTTCTTCAATTTTAAATTTCCCACTTGTAAGTCATGATGAAAGTACATAAGACAGGCAACATTAAGGTATGAATATAAATAAAATGTGCATATATTTAGTACGCAGGTTTTATTTTATGAGTTACATTATAGTTACAGTAAAAAATTAATCAAATAAAAAAACATTTAGCCATGAGAGCATAAATCCCATATTTTTTCATAAATACAATATTGAAAATGAAAATAAAAGCACTTTGTTTATAACCGCTTAATATTTATTTTATTACTGATCAGTTTCAAAGCCACACAAGCCTCCTTATAAGGGTTTAATTTAGTAAACCTTGATAAGAAAGCTTGTGTAGCTTTGAAACCAGTTCGTAGTAAAATAAATATTAGTGGTTAGAAACAAATTATAAGAATGAATAAAAAAAATATGTTTCATTTTTGGGTGATACTGTGTGTGTTGGATTTGTTGCGACGTTTCGGCTACCATTGCAGGAACCATCTTCAGGGTAAACTGTAGCTCAGTTTCCCTGAAACTCAGTTTACCCTAAAGATGGCTCCTGCAATGGTAGCCGAAACGTCGGAACAAATCCAACACACACGGTATCACCCTAAAAGAAACATATTGATAACAGTGACCGTAAAAACCTTCGCACCTATTTGAATAAAAACAAATGTACTGCTTCAAATGTAAAAAAATACAATTACGTATATTTATATTTATGTATTATTTTTCAAATAGGTAATATTACGTTTACATACAATGTTTGCAGATTTATTCATTTATTAAAACTCCTTGCAAATTCACTAGTCCACACACAATTATTACAATTTCATCCATTAAAAAAATGTGATTATAATGGACACCTGCGTACATTTGTGTCATTGCGAATTCTCTGATTCTACTTATAACACGCTCAACGTGGATCCGTAATGCAGCTATTTGCTTGGCTCGCTGCACTTCCTGGGGTGTACACTGAACTCCTGCAGATACGCTGGGCGGCCGCACGAGCTGGCACTGCTTGCTTTCCAGAAGTTTGGATATGTTTTTAAATCCTCTGTCACCCATTATGTGAGTACCTGGTTGCAAATGACTAATATATCCACTATTTTCAACTATGTCAGTGTCCGTTGCACGTCCACCATATCCGCAAGACAAAAAATTTATTAATCCGTCAAGAGTGCAAGATAAAAGGTATTTAAGAGTATTTGTATGTTTATACTCGGACCAAGTTAAAGCTTGATTTGTAGGATCTGACGGCTTATGAATTTGTATTTCAAAGCAATCAATAATTGATTGCACTTTCGAATATCTTGATATAAATGAAATAGGTAATTTGTACCTAATTTTCTCAGCAGATGGCCAACAAATCATTTCTTTTAAGCAAGGAGCTAGAATTTTCACAGTTGTTGTGAATATCCGACGTATTGTACTTATGGACATCCCAAATTGAAGAGCAAGAATAGCATAAGACTCGCCAAGTTTAATTTTTTTTAGAGTAATCATAATAGCTTAAGCGTCACAATTTACTTTAGAAGTTATATATTCTATGAGGTGATACATATTTTTAGGTAATCCTAAACATAATTTAGGATTTTGTTTTAAAATTAAAACATTTCCCTCTCTCATGTTACATGAAGTCAAGTTAATTTGATCTTCAGAACCTAAACTAGATTTCATGGACATATCTGAAATGTTTTCTTTGTCAGACTCATTTTCTTCATCAGACACAGCAGAGACTGATGTAGAATCTTCTTTACAAAATTTAATTTTAGTAATTTTTTTTATAGGTGAGCAAGCAATTGTCTTGTACTCTAGACGAGTTGAAGTCGATTTGCTTCTAACTGTAGGCATTTTTTGCAAACCAACTTGAATTCCTTTATTATGCTGGCTTAAAGGCACAGATATATTGGTACGTGGTGACACTGACATAGAATATGATGTACTCGCACAGGGTAAAGGCGCAGGTGTAACGGTGCGAGCTGGTGGGGACACAGAGAACACGCGAGGCACCTCGGTACACGGTAACGGTGACACTAATACGTGCTGTACAGAATACGATGAACTCGTACAGGGCAAAGTCTCGGGAGTAAAAGTGCGATGCGGGGGCGACATGGAGAACACTCGAGGCACAGAGTAGGACGTGGAAGGAAGAGGCTCAGGAGTACTGGGGTGTGGCTGCCATTGCGTTGAATAGGTATCACGTGTGGAGGCGTCAACGGACCCTTGTGCACATCCCACAAATGATGAAAGTGGCTCTTCATTTTCGCCACTAAAAATATGTGGAATCGCGTGATTCTTCAAAAATGGACGGCCTCCCATTAAAGTAAATTTAAGATAGTTTTGTATATCTTCTTTTATCTATAAAATAAATGTAATATTTTATAAAAAAATTCATTGCCCATGGATCTAAGTCATACACATAGTGTACCATGATTTGTGAGCCACGAAATTGGAAATTAATCCTCACACTGAGAAAATTAAAATGTGAAATTTGAATTTCAGGTTTTGACATTAATTTGTATATTATTAATATGCTCTGAACGCATAGTTTCTATAAAATTGTTACTGAAAGTCTAATATTTCTATTCATTGTACATATAAAACGGTATACTCGATGAATTCGTGTTATAATACTTACATTAAAATGGTCCTCACAGAAATAAACATTGGTTTTGGCTGAATATATTTTGATGCTTTTAATCGCCCGACACCACTTCTCTGCCATTACTGGGTTCTTGGGTAAGCGAAAAAATAGTTTTTTCGGCATATCTTCTGATGTATTTCTGCATTTAGGCACAACGCATCGATAATACATCTTAAAAATGATAAATCAAAACTCGTAGCGTCTAATAATTGACAAGACGCCGCAAATGTAAACATACGACGCATAGAAAAAAGAAGCTATCTACAATACTCTATAAAATCCATAGACATTGATGAAAAAGAAATCCGACGACGTCACAAAACATTCGAAGACGTCATACTTGATGACGTCACGAGCTGTTTGTTTTTGGCACCATTCAAATTACTAGAATTTAATCCTTTATATCTCCCTTATTTCTTAACAGATTTCAAAAAGAATAATACCGATCGGCGTGTGATTTTTTAGATTAATTTAAAAGCTAATAAAAAAAATCCATGATAATAGCCCATTGTGATGCATGCTGTTTGCGCGGGGGGGAAAAAAAGACAAATGTGAATTATTATTAAAAGAGTTCCGCGGAAAAATATTTTAATATCTTCGATACATTTGTAACATAATGGAGTAGAGTTATGCATAAAATGAAATCAATATGATGATTAACAAAAAAGGTATTGAACAAATATGCTACCTGGGGGACCCCAGATACCCCCCTTAGGCACGGGAGGGCTAAGGGCATTATGTCCACCGATCCTGTTAAGTTTCAAAATATGATAACTTTTTTTGTCGAAAAAATTAAAAAAGTACACACCGAATGACCTTGAACGTCCCATACTTATAATAAATCTTGAAAACCACCCGATGGATCTAAACCTGGTTTTCACTGTCATGTAACGTGTCCTAAAACAAAGCTACTTGTATTTGTTGCATCTTCGAAAAATAAAAATTAGTACGTCATATTCATTTCTTACCGAAAATTACCGTAAAATACCGCGGAGATTTTACCGCCTTGCATCTCGAATTTATTGCGATACAAGTAAATATCGTTTTTGCTACCATTTATGCTTGCAATATACACATGTATGTTCATAAGGATGAATGACAATATCCGACTAAGACCCTCCATATAATCTTTCAAACTCACAGTGAAAGGGGCAGTGAACGTAATAAAGTTAAATTGAATTGAAATAATATACGAAATTAGAAATTTCAAAAGATCTACTCATTTATTGACCAAAATATTGTTTTTTTTTGAATGAGTAAAACCGATAGGAAGACCCACAGTCTTTAAAACGGTTTCGGGTATGTGGAGGAATGTACTCCTGCTCCGGGGAATTACGCTTTCGGGAATTTTCCCGCGGTACATCATTACTTGCACCTCCAGTACCTTATGCACCATTGGGTGCGAATAAGAGTTTGATGGTGATGAACATAATGTCATTGTATTATTTTAGATGTTTGTAAATCTAATATTGTGGATCATCGTAATATATAATTTTTATTTGAGAATAAAAAATACTGTTTTGTAATCCACTGTATTTGCTTACACAACCGAATATATAATATATGTATTATGTATGTTTACTTGTTAAATAACCCTAAAGAGGGAAACATTTTGTAGCCGAAACTAGACAGTCAAATTGTACAAAAAAAAAATCTTTTTTTTTTTGTATAATTTGATTGTTTTGGTAATTTCGTTGATAGTTAATTTTCTGCTTACTAAAGTTGAAGGTGTAAACAAGAACTTATACACTCGCATACGTTAATGTTTATTGTATGCAATTATTACTTTATTATGTCTATATAATGATTTAAATCATATATACATTCAAATTAACAATGCACTGGCCTATGCACCATTAGGTTCTGATAAGGGTTCGGTGATAATGTATTTCAATATAAATTTTAACGATGTATATATATATTTTTACTTTAATATAAAGAAGTATTCGTTTTTATAAACGATAAATCGATATTATTATCGAAACTTATTTAAACGAATAATGGCGGTACATTACTTTTTCACTAACACATTCGTAAAAACTCTTTGCGATGTTCTTATGAATATTTTTAAACCTGTTATTATAATCGAATATTTTATATCAGTTTTAAAAAAAAAGGTATTTATTTAAGAGCAATATTTTCCGAATAATAAATAACTTACATGAAAACTAAAAACTGCACTAATAAGTGCATATTATTTATTTATACCCTTTCTAATTTATATTATAAATAAGTGGGTTATATTGTTCATTTTGTTTATATATGTATTTTAAGTTTAAGTAAAATATTATTAAAAGTGTTTGCACGTAATTGATGAAAAATAAGTAGTGCATTTTTTTATTTTAATGTTTCTGTATATTATTTTTCATTGTTTGTAAAGCAAATAAATACATTAATGTCAGGCGGGATGGGATCTCTATGAAGACGACAGATAATATTTAATAATACGCTAATTAGCAGCGTGGTTTATTTACATTTCTGTGCGTTTGACTTAACGGTTCCTAATTTATCATTTCATTTGTGAATAAAAACTAGCAGATTTAAGATATATACGAATTAAAACATATAAACAAAATTTAAATAATAATACGTTGTGTATAAAAATACTTATTTAGTCATGTTTCTTACAATAAAAGGAACATTATGAAAATTCATCAAAAATATTTAATACGTTCGGTATTTTTTTACTTGTCTAAATCACTCTATAGCTAACAATATATTGAATACTTAAAAATAATACAGTTTTTTTTCTATTAAGCTAACGAAATAGTAAAAAAAATCAATGCCAACCTAGCCAAATAAAAAATATCTATCTTTGCTCTTTTGCCTAAATTTTGGGTTTCTGCCTTATCAATTTCAATATATGAAATTCAATTTTAAAAAACATGTTAGGTTTTCAACACAGAAAAATAATTTTAGTTTAGTTAAATTAATTTATCAATTTTTGAGACCAAATCTCAACTCCATAGAGCCAAATTCCTGTGTATTGAAAGCAAAATACCAAACAATTGTGTTTATAAACAAAATGAACAAAAAATCTTTTGAACATAGGGAACAAGATTTTTTCTAATCAGTGTGAACTCGGATATGAAACTAGAAATAAAAATGAAGTAAGTCTGCCATTTAGTAAGAAAACAAAGACACAGAACTCGTTGGTTCACCGAGGTGGACCATCAGAAATAAGAGTTTAAGGAAAGACCATTAGAAATAAGAGAACAAAAAAAAATCATTTCATTTGAATGTTAGTTGATAAAACATGTGTGTAGCAGATAAGTTAGCTCTTAAAAAGTTATTGCATTCGAGTTGGTCTTAAAGAATTTTTTTAATTAGTGAAATGTTAATAATTATTATATATTTTAATAACTATTCGTCGTCGTCATTCCCCTTCCGTACCTAATGGTGCTTAGATTACTGCAGTGGTACACAAATCGCAGCGTATCTTGATCATTTTTTGTTACATGAAGGTAAGATGATCAGTCTTACGCTTCAGGTACCAGTCCAGGCACTATGAAATATTCTGGTGGGAAAACACCTTTTTAAATAAATATTTCTCATCAACCATGTCGGGAATCGAACCCGAGACCTCTTGCATGGGAGACAAATGCGCTTATCATTACACCACGAGGCCGACTAATAATTATATATAGGTTAATATATTAGCACATTCATGTATTGTGTTTGTACTATTTAAGGACAAAACAAAAATAAAAAAAAAACAAAAAAATATTAAAACCTATAACTTTATCAGACAAGAAAAGCACGAATATAAAAATGTAAAGTTTTGAAGTGACAGAGGCAATGTAGCATAATGTATTTCTTTATATTAAATCAGAGCTACAGACAGTATTACATATATGAAATTATTACAGTTTTGAAAAAAATGCCTCAAAAGTATCGAATATTTCAATATATATATACATTTATATTTGTTTTTATTTTATTTATGAAATATATAATACATATCTAAGATATTATACTCCTAGGAATTTAAAAAAACCTCATTTGGGACCGTAAATAAAAATGAGACATTTTTGTGACAATACATAATATCATACATAGTGAATACATCCGAAATTGTAAGAAAACAAAAAGAAACATAAAGCATAGTACTTTACACCATCTATATAAATAACATTAATAACTATCACTATCAAAAAGATTTAAGTAATATTTTTTAATTACGACACTTTTGAATTGGCTATTCGATTTTTCGTGTTTTAATATTTATTTAAAATTCGGAATGGTCAATACTTTCCAGAAACCTTTTTCCGAACTTCGTTGAGCAAAACTTAGGTACATGAAAATTCCCTGATTTACGCGTTATTATTATTATATTTATTGAATTATTTTATAGAAATACACCATTCTTTCTCAATGGTCCCCTTGATAAAACCTGTGTGAAGGAATATTTCTTTTATTAAAAAAAAGGTAATAATAATAACAAAAAATAGAAAAAATACCTAATTAAAAAACACCTTTTTCTAAACAGAAATGACCGAAAAATATTTTTTTACAATAATAATAATATTACGAGTACAATACATAAGTTTTTATGTATTTTTTTAGTTAGTGTATACAATAAAGCATTATAAGAGTAGGCATATTTATTTTATATATTTTTAATTAATATTTTTTCTTTCATTCTTCATACTTCATAAGTATTTTGAAAAAACAACGCATTATCCATAAATAAAAAGTCGATTACGGGAATAATCTAATTCGGTTATTCGAACTATTAATATTGATAATAATCGTTTGCGATTAAGCACACCCCAACAGATTTATGTCTGACAGACCGGGTCGTATTCATTTTACAACGCGTGTGAAAAGGTAACAGATTTTGTATGCGTTTGCAGGATAAGCGCGGTAAAATATCGGGTAGTATGGATTTGCGTGGTAGGTGTGAAAACGGCCATACTACCCGATATTTTACCGCGCTTATCCTGCAAACGCATACAAAATCTGTTACCTTTTCACACGCGTTGTAAAATGAATACGACCCGGTCTGTCAGACATAAATCTGTTGGGGTGTGCTTAATCGCAAACGATTATTATCAATATTAATAGTTCGAATAACCGAATTAGATTATTCCCGTAATCGACTTTTTATTTATGGATAATGCGTTGTTTTTTCAAAATACTTATGAAGTATGAAGAATGAAAGAAAAAATATTAATTAAAAATATATAAAATAAATATGCCTACTCTTATAATGCTTTATTGTATACACTAACTAAAAAAATACATAAAAACTTATGTATTGTACTCGTAATATTATTATTATTGTAAAAAAATATTTTTCGGTCATTTCTGTTTAGAAAAAGGTGTTTTTTAATTAGGTATTTTTTCTATTTTTTGTTATTATTATTACCTTTTTTTTAATAAAAGAAATATTCCTTCACACAGGTTTTATCAAGGGGACTATTGAGAAAGAATGGTGTATTTCTATAAAATAATTTAATAAATATAATAATAATAACGCGTAAATCAGGGAATTTTCATGTACCTAAGTTTTGCTCAACGAAGTTCGGAAAAAGGTTTCTGGAAAGTATTGACCATTCCGAATTTTAAAAAAATATTAAAACACGAAAAATCGAATAGCCAATTCAAAAGTGTCGTAATTAAAAAATATTACTTAAATCTTTTTGATAGTGATAGTTATTTATATAGATGGTGTAAAGTACTATGCTTTATGTTTCTTTTTGTTTTCTTACAATTTCGGATGTATTTACTATGTATGATATTATGTATTGTCACAAAAATGTCTCATTTTTATTTACGGTCCCAAATGAGGTTTTTTTAAATTCCTGGGAGTATAATATCTTAGATATGTATTTTATATTTCATAAATAAAATAAAAACAAATATAAATGTATATATATATTGAAATATTCGATACTTTTGAGGCATTTTTTTCAAAACTGTAATTATTTCATATATGTAATACTGTCTGTAGCTCTGATTTAATATAAAGAAATACATTATGCTACAAAACTTTACATTTTTATATTCGTGCTTTTCTTGTCTGATAAAGTTATGGGTTTTAATATTTTTTTGTTTTTTTTTTATTTTTGTTTTGTCCTTAAATAGTACAAACACAATACATGAATGTGCTAATATATTAACCTATATATAATTATTAGTCGGCCTCGTGGTGTAATGATAAGCGCATTTGTCTCCCATGCAAGAGGTCTCGGGTTCGATTCCCGACATGGTTGATAAGAAATATTTATTTTAAAAGGTGTTTTCCCACCAGAATATTTCATAGTGCCTGGACTGGTACCTGAAGCGTAAGACTGATCATCTTACCTTCATGTAACAAAAAATGATCAAGATACGCTGCGATTTGTGTACCACTGCAGTAATCTAAGCACCATTAGGTACGGAAAGGGAATGACGACGACGAATTGTTATTAAAATATATAATAATTATTAACATTTCACTAATTAAAAAAATTCTTTAAGACCAACTCGAATGCAATCACTTTTTAAGAGCTAACTTATCTGCTACACACATGTTTTATCAACTAACATTCAAATGAAATGATTTTTTTTTGTTCTCTTATTTCTAATGGTCTTTCCTTAAACTCTTATTTCTGATAGTCCACCTCGGTGAACCAACGAGTTCTGTGTCTTTGTTTTCTTACTAAATGGCAGACTTACTTCATTTTTATTTCTAGTTTCATATCCGAGTTCACACTGATTAGAAAAAAATCTTGTTCCCTATGTTCAAAAGATTTTTTGTTCATTTTGTTTATAAACACAATTGTTTTGTATTTTGCTTTCAATACACAGGAATTTGGTTCTATGGAGTTGAGATTTGGTCTCGAAAATTGATAAATTAATTTAACTAAACTAAAATTATTTTTTCTGTGTTAAAAACCTAACATGTTTTTTAAAATTGAATTTCATATATTGAAATTGATCAGGCAGAAACCCAAAATTTAGGCAAAAGAGCAAAGATAGATATTTTTTATTTGGCTAGGTTGGCATTGATTTTTTTTACTATTTCGTTAGCTTAATAGAAAAAAACTGTATTATTTTTAAGTATTCAATATATTGTTAGCTATAGAGTGATTTAGACAAGTAAAAAAATACCGAACGTATTAAATATTTTTGATGAATTTGCATAATGTTCCTTTTATTGTAAGAAACATGACTAAATAAGTATTTTTATACACAACGTATTATTATTTAAATTTTGTTTATATGTTTTAATTCGTATATATCTTAAATCTGCTAGTTTTTATTCACAAATAAAATGATAAATTAGGAACCGTTAAGTCAAACGCACAGAAATGTAAATAAACCACGCTGCTAATTAGCGTATTATTAAATAATATCTGTCGTCTTCATAGAGATCCCATCCCGCCTGACATTAATGTATTTATTTGCTTTACAAACAATGAAAAATAATATACAGAAACATTAAAATAAAAAAATGCACTACTTATTTTTCATCAATTACGTGCAAACACTTTTAATAATATTTTACTTAAACTTAAAATACATATATAAACAAAATGAACAATATAACCCACTTATTTATAATATAAATTAGAAAGGGTAAAAATAAATAATATACACTTATTAGTGCAGTTTTTAGTTTTCATGTAAATTATTTATTATTCGGAAAATATTGCTCTTAAATAAATACCTTTTTTTTTTTAAACTGATATAAAATATTCGATTATAATAACAGGTTTAAAAATATTCATAAGAACATCGCAAAGAGTTTTTACGAATGTGTTAGTGAAAAAGTAATGTACCGCCATTATTCGTTTAAATAAGTTTCGATAATAATATCGATTTATCGTTTATAAAAACGAATATTTATTTATATTAAAGTAAGTTTATATACACATCGGTAAAATTTATATTGAAATACATTATCACCAAACCCTTATCAGAACCTAATGGTGCATAGGCCAGTGCATTGTTAATTTGAATGTATATATGATTTAAATCATTATATAGACATAATAAAGTAATAATTGCATACTATAAACATTAACGTATGCGAGTGTATAAGTCCTTGTTTACACCTTCAACTTTAGTAAGCAGAAAATTAACTATCAACAAAATTACCAAAACAATCAAATTATAAAAAAAAAAAAGATTTTTTTTTTGTACAATTTGACTGTCTAGTTTTGGCTACAAAATGTTTCCCTCTTTAGGGTTATTTAACAAGTAAACATACATAATACATATATTATATATTCGGTTGTGTAAGCAAATACAGTGGATTACAAAACAGTATTTTTTATTCTCAATTAAAAATTATATATTACGATGATCCACAATATTAGATTTACAAACATCTAAAATAATACAATGACATTATGTTCATCACCATCAAACACTTATTCGCACCCAATGGTGCATAAGGTACTGGAGGTGCAAGTAATGATGTACCGCGGGAAAATTCCCGAAAGCGTAATTCCCCGGAGCAGGAGTACATTCCTCCACATACCCGAAACCGTTTTAAAGACTGTGGGTCTTCCTATCGGTTTTACTCATTCAAAAAAACAATATTTTGGTCAATAAATGAGTAGATCTTTTGAAATTTCTAATTTCGTATATTATTTCAATTCAATTTAACTTTATTACGTTCACTGCCCCTTTCACTGTGAGTTTGAAAGATTATATGGAGGGTCTTAGTCGGATATTGTCATTCATCCTTATGAACATACATGTGTATATTGCAAGCATAAATGGTAGCAAAAACGATATTTGCTTGTATCGCAATAAATTCGAGATGCAAGGCGGTAAAATCTCCGCGGTATTTTACGGTAATTTTCGGTAAGAAATGAATATGACGTACTAATTTTTATTTTTCGAAGATGCAACAAATACAAGTAGCTTTGTTTTAGGACACGTTACATGACAGTGAAAACCAGGTTTAGATCCATCGGGTGGTTTTCAAGATTTATTATAAGTATGGGACGTTCAAGGTCATTCGGTGTGTACTTTTTTAATTTTTTTGACAAAAAAAGTTATCATATTTTGAAACTTAACAGGATCGGTGGACATAATGCCCTTAGCCCTCCCGTGCCTAAGGGGGGTATCTGGGGTCCCCCAAGTAGCATATTTGTTCAATACCTTTTTTGTTAATCATCATATTGATTTCATTTTATGCATAACTCTACTCCATTATGTTACAAATGTATCGAAGATATTAAAATATTTTTCCGCGGAACTCTTTTAATAATAATTCACATTTGTCATTGTTTCCCCCCCGCGCAAACACCATGCATCACAATTCATTTGCTATTTGCTCCACAGTTTAGGGATCTTTGATACTTCGGTCAATTTCCAGTTTACGCAAGTAAGATTTTGCATGCTAAGGGTGTTTAGAAAAAAGTATTATTATGACTAATAATTTCAAATAAACATAATTTTTATACTTAGCTATCTGGATATTGCGCATTGGATTTTGAATACAAAGGTGTTTTTTGAATAATAAGTGAATTTTTTAAAATTTATAAAACCTTTTTTTACTTTACCAATCTCAAAATGAGTAGAAAAAAATTGACGGATGATGTTATTGAGCAGCTTCTAAACGATACGGATATTGAAGTGTCTTCCAGTGATGACAGTGATTTAGAGTTAGAATCTTCAGATGATGTTTCTGAAACAGATGACTTTGTAATCGAAGATTACGATGAATCTGATTATTTCGACCAGGATAGTGTTAATTTAGAAGAAAACAGCCAAAATGACGGAGAAAACGTCTTCGCTTCTAAATCGGGTTACCAATGGAGCAATATTCTACCTTCTACTTCAACAACACGTTCCCATAACATAATTAGTCCTACGTCCAAATTAACTGGAGCATCTGAAACTGCGGGGACCATGAAAGAAATATTTTTCTTATTTGTTACTCCTCAAATGATAAGTGAAATAATACGTTTTACTATAAAATATTATGAAGAAAGGGACATTACGGCTAAAGAAATAACCGAAGACGAAATGCACGCTTTCATTGGTATTTTATTGGCAGCTGGGAAAAACCGAGGAAGGAAGCAGCATTTGAGTGAAATTTGGACATCGAATAAATTATTTAAACAATTCTTTTATGCAGGTGCGATGTCACGTGATAGATTCAAATTTATTTTTACCAAAATTAGATTTGATGACAAAGCCACGAGAGAGGAAAGAATTGTACAATCAGGTCGAAAAGATGAAGCAATAAAATCTGTGTTCGAACAATTTATACAAAATTGTATGAAAAATTTTTCCCCCGGTTCTCACTTGACAATAGACGAACGCTTAGCTGTATTTAGGGGAAGATGTTCTTTTAAAGTATACATCAAAAGTAAGCCTGGGAAGTATGGTATTAAAATATGGGTAGCAGCAGATGCCGATAATGGATATATTTGTAATGCCCAAATTTATACAGGAAAAATTAATAATGCCCGTGAGGTAAATCAGGGCCAAAGGGTTGTGATGGAAATGGCAGCACCGTATTTCGGTAGTGGACGGGGAATCACAGTCGACAATTTTTTCACGTCTGTGGCTTTGGCACAATCATTGATGGTGGAGAAACTTTCAATAACAGGCACAATGCGTAGCAACAAAAGGGAAATACCTAGAGAATTCCAAAAATCTCCCACGAGGGAAATGTATTCTTCACTTTTTGGATTCTCAAAAAACATGACCCTGGTATCATATGTTCCCAAGATGAAAACTGCTGTAAATCTTTTAACGACTGAGTTTTATGACCAAAGTGTTGACAGTGGAAATAAAAAGAAACCTTTAATCATTTTGCATTATAACAAAACTAAAGGTGGGGTTGATTTAGGTGACAAAATGACAAGAGAATATTCATGCTCAAGGGTTACAAGGAGATGGCCTCTCAGGATATTTTTTGACATACTCGACATGGCCGCATTAAATTCTTATTTACTTTGGTCAAAGAAATATCCGGAATGGAAAAAAATGATCGAAGTAGAAGAAAAAAAATTATTCAAAGTTTGGCAATGGAATTAGTTAAAAATAATGTGCGAAAACGAGCTGCTTCAACCACTCATCATAAGCTTCAACAAAGCGCGTTTCGGCTCTTTGAAGAGGAAACGGGAGAAAAATATTTTGTAGACCAACCATCCACTTTTTCAGCAGCAAACCCATCTAAGCAACGGGGTCGATGAAGTTTCTGTCCTCGTATATCTGACAGAAAAACGAAAATAACGTGTATTATTTGTAAACAATTCATTTGTATAAAACACAAACGAGAAGAAACAAAGTACTTCTGTCCAAACTGTTCATAAAATGTGAAATTTTACGGTTTTTTTTTTAACTTTTCAAAAATACTGAATTTACTAAATGTTATAACATATTTGTATTTAACCACTTACCGACTTTTCTACGTCCACCGGTTTCAAGACGTACCCGTCTTTTCTTTTTTGTGCAACAACTATGGTGAAGGTGTATAGTGGGTTTTGCATGTTGGTTTAATTGGTGTCCTGACGAAGAGACGGGTACGTCTTGAAAACGGTAGACACAGAAAAGTCGGTAAGTGGTTATATACAAATATTTAAGAACATTTAGTAAAATGTTTCACAGCAAAGTTAATGCTTTAAATATTAATAATACTGATTTTATTTTAATTTTGCATATTATATAAATTTTTACACGGCGTTGTTCGATTTTTGAGTTTTTATTTCTTGATTATTTGATTTTCAAGTTTTTTAATTTCATATTTTAGATTTTTTAAGGTCTCGAGTTTTTTTTTATTGTACTTAATTTTTTTAAAATCGATTTAGTGATTTTTCAAAGTTTTTTTGCCATGGAGTTACTGTGGAGTAATAGAAATTACTATTTTGTATTATTTTTAGTCGTCGTATTCTGTAAAATTGTATAATATATCTACCTATGTATCCGATAAAAGGAATTCGTGCCGTGTTATACTTTATTGTATTTTATTTGGGAAACATACCAACAATTTTAAACACATTAAGATTGAGCTGTGTGATTTTTTTTCTATATTATTTTGTAAAATATTATTAGTTTTTAAAATTAATTCAAATAAATTAACAAACACGCTGTATATGGTTTACGAACTCGCTCATCCCTCTCCCGACCGCCCGCCGTACCGCCCCTCTAGCTAGTGGCGTAATTTCAATCAGTGGTATCCAAAACGTGGCAGCGGGAGGAGCGCGCTGCCATATAAAATATTATCGCAGCAGTATTTTATGAAAAAATGTATGAATTTCGCAGAAAACTGGAAATTTTATAAACAATACCATGACAATTATAAAAACATTTTTTAAATATTTTTTTAAGACGTATTTATAGCATTTTAGCTGGGGTATTCGTAGTACCCCCTCAGGCGCTCGCGGAATTTTTTCACCCTCAGGCTCCCAAAGGTTAGTAAAACCGTGTGTGACCTTGAACGACCACCGCTCATGCCGCAATTTAAAAAAAAATATGTTTTTTTGCTCTTAATTACGTCCCTATAGATTTAATATAAAAAATATGAAAGCCTAAGAAAATAAAATTTATTAAAAATGTTCATATATTTTTTTTCTTTGGACCAATTCTTTTCAAGATACACGTTTGAACATCAAATAGAGTTGATCGAAATAGCGAAAAAGCGGTATTTGCACTAACTTTTTACTAATTGTTTGATAGTCAACCTATCAAAAGTCATCATCATCATCATCATTCTATGTCCGCTACCTAGTTGGAGCATATGGTGTTCACAAAGATCCTCCAAAAGCAAAAGAAAGAGCAAAAGTCGTACGGGTTTTGGGTATGTCATAATTCATGCTTTGGGAAAACCTCGTACGGACATTTTGCTGAGACCTCTCCTCATTGTTCGACCAAAAGCGTGTAAGTGCTTCTTTTAGGTACAGTTGTCTCATATCCAGCACCTTCATGTATTGGAACAGCTGTTTTGACGGGTATGTTGGAGGGTGCCGGAATATTATTCTCAATAATAATTTAATGATGTAATCGTATGTGTGTATATGAGTACTTACATATATATTTTTATTTTTGTTTTTTATTACTTTGTTGAAATTTTTACATATTTTTGAACTTGGATTTTAGGCCAGAGCATTCTTAACAATTTTAAATCGATTGATAAGGTGGTTTATCAACAAGCTATCGCTTTCCTCATAAAGGTTTGAAAAAAACAATTATTTTTTGAAAATCATTGTTCAATAAGTCAACTTATATTCACTACACATTGTCACATATATGCACACCCATACATAAATACACAATATATTTAGTAAATACACACCCTCACACAATATATTTAGTCCCCCTCCCTAACATGTACAATAATACTGATACATTGTAACAAGTAGGTACTTAGCATAAATATTATTATTGTACAGTAAAAGTTATCCTCATAATGTAATTGTACACATTATATATAAATGTATATATTTGTACCGACATATTGAAACCATTGTATAAATTCTATAATGTGTTAATAATGTGGTTTTATAGTACATAAATTTAGAGTTAACTCTAATGGACCGGTGAAGTTTACATATTATATTACATGCTAAGTTTATCAATTAACTATTTGAATTTTTTAAGTACAATATTGTAAGGGAAAAAAAACATAAATGAAAGTAATTCAATAATTAAAATCGAAGTAAAAAAGTTATGTTAAAAGTTTCTAGTTAGTATTTACATAAATGGAAATAATATTAACATTAATAAAAAAACTTACTTAAAGTAATTAAAAAGTAAGAGTTAAAATAAAAAAGAATAAAAAAACATGATCAAGTGCACAAACCATTTTTTTTAAAGGTAAAATATATTTACGTACCTACATATTTCAAGGGATTCAAAAAACCGATGAAAAGCAACATAAAAAAAAAAAGACAGTGAGTTTAAGTTAATTTAAAAACATCTTCAGAATTAATGTTAGGAAGATAGAAAATATCCGTCTAGTGCGTCTAGAGGGGACATGGTATGCAAGTAGATTAATTAGTTCTGGGGAATCAAATTTATTATTTACAGTTTTGTAAAGCAGGATCTGATTGAAGATATCTTTTCTGTGTGTCAATGAATCAAGGTTATGAAATTTTAAAGAAGTTAGGTATATAATTTGGAAAATACAAATGAAATTTGTATGTATATTTATATATATACATGATCCCGTAACTTCGAATCGATATTCGAATATTCGAATCGATACTTTAGGAATGAAATAGTTCCGCAGTCCCCATCCCCTTCTCACACATACAAATACAATTCTACTGACTATGCGATGTCGCATGGATACGCGCTGCACATGTGAAATGGGCCTTTGTGTGTAGCGCTGAACTTACATTATACTGACATCGACTTGTATAGGGTCAGATGGGGAACAGTGTAACACGGGGTACACTATAACAGTAATAACATTTCCTTTATTTTTTTTATTGCTTCACTTGTCAATATGTTTTCAAATATTTTTCTTCATTGCACCAAATCAGTAGTGTGGAGCCCACAAAACATGCATCGGAAGGATTGAAGGTTGGAGTAAAGTAGCGATTTTCATGTCAATTGCAGGCAGAACGAAAAGGCATGTATGACAAGATGTATGAACGTGGAAGAAACTAGGAATGTATGCTAGGATAAACGTATGTATCCAGGATAGGCGGTCCATCCTCTCTACCAACTCCTATGGAAAAATGGCGTGATGGTGGTAGTAGTAGGAGTCATGATTAAAAAAAACATTTTGTTGCTATTCTGAAATAGCCTTTAAACAAACTGGATGCCACGGTTTTTAAAAAATATTTAAATTAGATATGCTTTTAGTGCACTGTACAGAACTAGAAAATTTTGTAAAAATTGTATTTATATTTAAATATAAAATAAAATATCCGTGTGACATTTGCTGTTTTTGATTCAATATTTGGACCTTTGAGATGTTTAGTGCAAACTATGAAAAACATGGTATGAATGCTTGAAATAAAAATAATGTTTTATCAGAAACTTGTATAGTAGTGAACTCTTCATATTTAGATTTGTTAAAATATTAACTAAAATTGCTAAAAATATATATCAGACTATTCAGAACTATTCAGATCAATGATATGTAGCGCGACTATACATAAAAATGTTGATTGAGAGACATTTTCTGTTAATTCAATCAAATCGATTTGGACAATTATTGCTGTTTTCAAACAAATTGTTGCAAACAATTGCTGTTTTCATAAAAGCACCATATTTTTAAAAGCGAATTTGACGTACCTACGATATTTTTAGAAATATTTGGAAATAACATATTCCGGACGCGCAATTAAATTGTCAAGTGAAAATATAACTGTTCATTAATTGTTTTTAATAAAGAGAATTTCGTATAAACAAATAAAGAGAAATATAAGATATTAGCTAGATACCTAGTATTTGTTAGCCAAGTGCCCTCAAAAAATACAAAGGTTCGCTTTCGGGCCTAGCCTCAGCGATACCGGGACAACTATAGCGTTTAGAAGATTATTCAAATGTTTCACTCATGTGTAAAGTCCTAAAAATATGTTATATAACTGTGTATTGTATCTGTTGCGCACGTCGTAGCTTTTGGTCAAATAGTACCATGCGGGTGTAGCCAAAACCACCTCGAGTAGAGGGGGTTGTGGTGTAGCGCGCCGCTATTTCCGAGGCCTGCGGCCAGCAGGGTAACTCGATTGGTGGGGGTAGTGCGACCCCCTCCACTCAGTTGCCCAGCGTTGCTGCTAGCTCCGCCGAGCTCGATGCGCGACGCTTTATAATGTGTGTAACTTGTAGGAATAAATCTACTCATCCAACAGATCCACTCTCTAAAAATTGAACGCGCATTTTACTCGTCTTATGGCCCTGTGTGTGCTTCCGCTCTCCGCTCTGCCAGCCTACTACTTTCGCTTCGCTTGACCAATTGGACTAGGTGGAAAGTCCTTTTCAGAGCTTTTGAGGTTGACTTGTAGTCGATGCAGTCGTGCCCCTACCTTCCGACTTAACCTTTTGACTCTGCTTAGGGGGGTGGCTTACGTCGGGAAGTCTGACTGTGGCATACGCGGGTGATGAACCAGCGCAAAACGTGGTAACGCGTACGTTACATAACGATTGTATTTCAATGTTAATTTGTTTTTTTTTTTAAATTTTATGTTTTTTTAGAACGAGATCTTCAAGTGTGTTTCCTATTTATTTTTTGTTTGTTTGATAAATCAAACAAGCTTGCCGGTTATTCGAATCTATCTTTTTGAAATTGAAAGCAAATTATTATAATACCCTAATAATTATTATAATAATAGGCAGAATGTAACGAGGCACAGTGTAACACTCTTTCACTGGGCCAATTCGATTTACTCCATTGTTTTTAGACTTCCTCGTCAAAACGGTGAGAAATTTAATCAAATACCTTTAAAAAAAGCGTGCAAAAATACAAAACCGTTTTTATTATTCATTTCAGTCCGATCTGGCGCTCGTGTCAGTTTGAACAAATGACATAACAGCATTTAAATACTCAAGGTAAAATAAAGAGGCAAGCCGACCTATATTCATTCTCAAAATATGTTTTTAAAAAATCCGTTTTGTTTAATGTTTTTCATTGTGCCATTTGCTAAACTGTACCCCAGAACTGTACAGTGTAACAATCGACTTCAGAAAATCACTTATAATTTACACGTATGTTTTCTATTGTTCCCTTTCAGTAAAGTTAAGCTAACGGATAAATTACTAATTTACCATGAGAAAGGTGTTCATTAATACAGATTTTTCTAAAATTAAACTTTTTTGTTTCACTGTTTCCCATTTGACCCTACTTACGAGTACCTACCACTAACACAATATAAACATTCAACAATCTAACCGACATATTCAGTTTTTACTGTGGATAGTATAAACAATATTCGTCGTTGTCGTCATTGTCATTCCTTTTACGCACCTAATTGTGCATAGGGCACTGCATTGGTACACAAATCGCAGCGTATCTTGAATTTTTTTTTACATGAAGGTAAGATGATTAGTCACGCTTCAGGTACCAGTCTAGGGACTATGAAATATCTTAGTGTGAAAACCTTTTTTAAAAATAAATATTTCATATCAAATATATAAATGTCGGGAATCGAACCCGAGACCTCTTGCATGGTAGGCTAACGGGCTGACCATTACACCACGAGGCCGACAAAAATATTATGATCCAATTATTTAAAAGGGTGTTTTCACACTAGAATATTTCATAGTCCCTGGACTGGTACCTGAAGAGTAAGACTGATCATCTTACCTTCATGTAACAAAAATAATCAAGATATGCTGCGATTGGTGTACCAATGCAGTGCCATATGCACCATTGGGTGCGGAAAGGGAATGATAATGATTATTTAGTTTCAAGTTATAGATATTAAATGAAACGCAATAATTCTAAGTTTAGGTATTTATTCAATTCTCAAGCGCAAATTCTGTGCGAGAAAGAAATTAAATACGTAAAATGGAATTACATGAGCTTCAATAAATCTTAAATTGAAAAAAAAAGCTTGGAACTTAAAAATGTTCAGTCTAAAGGTTGAAAAAATAAAGTAGGTAGGTATTAGGATGATTTCAGGATTTTATTCCTGCATCTTCTGGCTTTCCTGTTTCTTAGATTCTTTTTGAATGGACTGATGGGCAGGGCCGGTGGATTGGATTTGCACCACGCGCTCGCTTTCCACGGCTAGGGGCTGCTTCCTGGGAGCCGTGATGGTCAGCACGCCGTCAGAGGACAGCGCAGACACCACGTCTTCGTGATCGTGACCCTTGGGCAGCATGTACTTCCTCACGAAGTGCCTCGAGATATACCCGTGCTCGTCCTGCTTCTCCTCGTGCTTGCCTTCCACGACGATCTGGTCGCTGACGGTCTTGACCGAGATCTCGTCCGGGGAGAATTGCTGCACGTCCAGGCACACTTGGAACTTTTCCTTGTCCACGGTGATGTTGGAGCCGCTATCCTGATGGGCGGCGGCGCGGCTCAGAGCGCTCCACGGGCGATAGTAGTCCCTGGAGCGAAGCGTGCTGCGAGGATAAATGCTGCTCGAAAACGCCGTGGCCAATAGGTCTTCCGGCATTATTCCCAATCCGAAGTGCTGGTCCAGCAGCCTGGATGGGCGGACGTCGTAGTCAAACCAGAGAGGAAGAAGAGACATCGTAGATTATATTTCTCACAGGACCCCTTGATTCAAGACAATTTGCGGTTTGCAGTAGTGCACGATCTGACGGTAGTCCGATATGCGCGAGAGCAAATTCTCTAATGGCGTACGGCGGAAAAACGCTCGTATTTATAGGGGCGCTCCATATTTCCAGATATTTCTAGTAGGGTTAGGTACCCAGGTGCTAGAATGTTCTGTATTGCAAGTAAGTTCGTACTATTTTTTAGGAATATATTGATTACAGATAATGTCCTATTACATACCTCTAATCTTAATAAACACACCCATTTAAATAAAAATAGTCCATTTCTGTCAAAACGTATTCTAGAATGGGCTTGTTCCTTCGAAAATATGGCTTGCGGAGGAATTTTCTGGAAATTTCGTGAATTTACACTGAAATTATAATATGAAACAACGATGTAGATTTAGCGGTTTAAATGTTGTTGCGCACATAGAAAACACAACGAACGGAGGTACCTATTGAATATTTTCACATAATATTTTCAAATAATACCATAATTTATCATTTTCGTTGTTCTTACAGAATAGTCTCGAATTTTCTGATAATTTTAAAATTTCTATCATATTCCAAACACCTGTTGGATATTTTTTCACAATAAAAGAACTACTCGTCACTCGTGAACCTTTAATTTCTTACCGTACATAAAATGTTCTGGAATAATCTCGGTGCTGGGAAAATTTAGTCTAGAACTTTCTAGAAAAACTGACCGTTTATTAATGTTTTTCGAAGGTTCGTTTTAATATTTATCGTTTTTTATCCAATCGATTCTACAATATTTCTAGTTGAGAATTTTCTAGAAAAACTGATTGACTGAACTTTATTGATGTTTTTTAAAGGTTCGTTTTTATTTACCTATCTGCTTACTGTTTTTATCAAATTGATTCAACAACAAACGTTGTTTTGGAAAAATCTAGTCGAGGATTTTCTATAAAAACTGACAATTTATTGATGTTTGTTGAAGGATCGTTTTTATTTGTCTGTTTATATTGTTTTTTTTTTTTTACCGAATCGGTTATGGACTAAGTATAACCAATCTATTAATAAGGCCCAATTGCACAAATATGATTCGAAGACGAACTATTACTAATATTAAGTTGATCATTGTTTTTATTTTTCACTTTGCCTTATTGCGAGGATCAATTTGATAAAAAGTAGGACAGTGCCTGGGCCCTGGGCCCCGAAAACAATGGAAAATTAACATTTATCTTCAACTGTATGTACAAATTAAAATTAAGAAAAAAATCCATGCACATTCTGCTTTTCATGCAGAAAATTTAATTTTACTTTGTAGATAAAATTTAAGTTGTAGTCACTCGGTATATAAATACAGACGATATAAAGCATATAGTTTTGGCAAGTGTCAAAAGCTTTTAAAAATCATGTTCAAGCGAACATTTTTTGCTTGAATTGGGATTTATTAGAGTTTATAATCGCTTTGAAGTGGGAACTTTCTATTACAGAAGCCTATTTATAATATAAATGAGAACCATTTTTAATGCTAATGAAGTAATAAGGAACGCGGACTAATTTTTGAAGTCATTCATTGGTTCGTTTCGATCATATGATGTCGATATGGCAAGTAGGTAGAACATACCGAAGAAGATAATACAGATAGTACAGAAAGTTAAGTATACCGTCTCGATATATGAACAAATGAAGATAGTGTTCATAATTGTGTATTCTGATGGTAAGGTAAAATGTATCGTCAATTTTATCTACAAAGTAAAATTAAGATTTTGTATGAAAAAAAACATATTTTTACTTTTTTTTTCTAAACATGTTCAATTACCGGTTACCGGCGAAGATACTTTGAATTTTCATACAAATATACACACTTTTGTACATAAATATCGATATTAGTTTATACCGTCTCAGTATATACCGATGAAGATAGCCGTTCGCCAAATATAACGCCGAATATAACATGAATGCTATTTTAAAGTTTACCTAATGAACACAGAAATATCGCTTTATATTCGGGCTAGGGCGGTATATTATTGACACATACAGAGTGGCCCAGGCCCCCGATTACAATGGGAAGTTATCAGAGTTATCTTCGGCTGTCTATAAAGAAAAATCGATATTAGTGTACGAAAATGAGTATATTTGCATAAAAAGTTAAAGTATCTTCACCGGTAACCTATGATTGAACATGTTTAAATGGAAAAAAATATATGCATATTCTGCTTTTCATACAGAAAACTTAATTTTACTTTGTAGATAAAATTGAAGATAAATGTTAACTTCCTATTGTAAATTGTGACCCAGGGCTGCTATTCTAAACGCTCTCGCGACCGTAGAAAAAGCTTTTATCTCGCGTGTTTACATACTAAATACACGGGATAAAAGTGTTCGATACTTTATTTTCATCATCATCATCATTCCCTTTCCATACCCAATGGTGCATAGGGCACTGCATTGGTACACCAATTGCAGCGTATCTTGATCATTTTTGTTACATGAAGCTAAGATGATCAGTCTTACGCTTCAGGTACCATTCCAGGGACTATGAAATATTGTAGTGTAAAAACACCTTTGTATAAATATTTCTTATCAACCATGTCGAAAATCGAACACGAGACCTCTTTCATAGTAGGCAAACGCGCTGACCCCACGAGGCCGACAAAAAACAAAGTCGATTGTAATAGAAAAAGTAATTATTTAACCACTAAAATATAATTTTAGGTAATTAAAGCGAAATTAAGGAAAAAAATGTCGAAAATAGTCATACAAAACAAAAAAAAAGATAAGTTATTTTTTGTTTTGTACACCATTTTGTGAAAAGGACCTCATTTGTTACAATCAGTAAGTTTCCGCAAACCAAGTTTTGTAAAATTTCAATTGAAAATAAAGGTAAAAATTGAAATTTTTAATAAAAAAAAATTTAAAAGTGTCATCTATGAATAATTAGTTTCGTATTGTCAATTTTTTAAAAGTTCGAGATTATAATAATTAGCATAATTTGACAAATCTGCTTTCTTATCATACTTTTACTTGCTTTTTTTAAGTCTTATGGTCTTGATATTTTTATGTTTTTTTAATTATGTATCATTTAATTTAGTACTTACTCTTATTTGGCATATTATTTATTACCGTAAAACGCTGCAACTTTTCCTACCGGCCACAACTTTTCCTGTTTCGTTACGATTACGATATTTCGCATTTGATTGGCTTTTTCTCACTTTTTACCATTTGGTAGTAATTTTTCATTGTCCTGGCAACACCTTTTTTATTTTTCATAACGCCAACTCCATTGTTGCGCTCTCAGTTGAGCGATGAATGTCGGCAGGAGGAGTCGTGAAATTTTGGTCTCCTAAAACTTTTAAAGTTCAAGAAAAACCAAAAGTGTTTTTGAAAAGTAAAACCGTCCCGGGGTAAGAAAATACTGTATATTTTTCGTATTGTTTGATACTTTTATCAAAAGTACACGATTTCATCAAAAAAACTTGCTAGGCAATGTTGTGCAGTGTTTTGAAAACACGATTTGTACTTTTTGCCTGGTTCTAGGGTTATCACTAGTAGTCAACGTGCTTTATCTTAAATTTGATTTTTTCATTTAATTTAATTTTTTTATTAAACGAAATTTGAATTTATTTGACTTTATATAATTTACCCGGATAAAGTTTTTTTCGTTTATTTCTAGTAATACAAATAAACTTTTAATTATGATTTAAATATGACACACTACTTATATAAGTGTTCGAAACATAACTTAATTCAAAGTTTATCTCTATCGATGATCGTTATAATAAGTTTACAAAATATCTCAAATCTATTGATAAAACGATATTTCGAGGACAAATTGAATACTAAAAATTATGGAAATCTTAATTCTATTGCAGTTATGTGAAAAATGGCAAACAATCAACAGCGAAGAAGGCGTAGAGTAGGAGCTCGTAGTTATTCTGATTACTCGAAGGAAATGCTGGAAGTTGCTGTAGATCTCGTTCGAAGAAAAATTATTTCATCATACGAAGCAGAAAAGCAGTTTGGGATCCCACGTCGGACAATTAGCAACAAAGTCAAAAGCGTACATAATAAACCATTTGGTCGACCTACAGAGTTTTCAACTGAGGAAGAAGCTCACATAGCGGACGTGGTGAATATTTCAGCAGAATTTGGTTGTCCTCTTTCTCTTTTAGATTTGCGTATTGTAGTTTACAACTACCTTTTAAAAAGTGGAAAATCTGCTCTTTTTAAAGGAAAAATGCCTGGTGAACGCTGGGCCCGTTTTTTCTTAAAACGACACAATTTTTCACAAAGGGCAACACAAAATATAAAACGAAGCCGTGCTGCAAAAACAGTAGAGGAAATGGACGAATACTACAGAAATTCGAAAATTTCTCTTAAAGATGTTCCCACCAGTAATATTCTCAATTTTGATGAGACAAATTTAAGTGACGACCCCGGATCTAAAAAATGTATTTTCAAAAGAGGCACAAAACACCCAGAAAGGGTAATTAATGCAAGCAAAAGCTCAGTATCAATCATGTTCAGCGGAACTGCTGACGGAATTTGCCTACCACCTTATGTGGTTTACAAAGCAGATCATTTGTGGTCCAAGTGGTGTGAAAATGGTCCAAAAGATGCTAGGTATAATCGCACCAAATCTGGATGGTTCGATATGATTTGTTTTGATGATTGGTTCAAGACTATAGTTATGCCATGGGCAGACTCTCGTGACGGCGTAAAACTTATTATCGGCGATAACTTGGCATCTCACCTAAGTGTCGAGACAATTCAAATATGTCAAAGTCAAAACATTAGATTTACTTTTCTTCCAAAAAATGCTACACACCTTACTCAACCACTAGACGTGGCATTTTTTGGACCAATGAAACGACATTGGCGTGAAATTTTAACAAATTATAAAGCTGCACACATCACTACAAGCACAATCAACAAATGTCATTTCCCGCAGCTACTGCAGGAGCTAATGTCAAAAATAAACATTACAAAAGAGATCAACATATGTAAAGGATTTGAAGGATCCGGAATATTTCCTTTCAATCCCTTAAGAGTGACATTAAAAATGCCAACACTACAAGAAGAAAATTTTCGTCAATTTGATGCTAGCCTTTTGGAGTTTTTACAGCAAAATAGACAATCACAACCAATAAAAACAGGCAAAAACAGCAAGCTTCCAGTCATACCTGGTAAATCTATTTCAACTGAACAAGCAGAAGAGCTAGCTAAAGCTAAAAAAATAAAGAAGGTTACGAAAATAAATACACAAAAAGAGAAAAAAGACTCAAGTTTACCAGGACCGTTGAAAATAACATATGTCAAGAAGAAGGAAATAAAGTGTCCTGAAACTAAAAGTCCTGACAGTCTTTGCAAGCTTTCCATAAGTGCCATAAACGTTTACATGCAGCCTTTGGCGACAGTTTCAAATAAATTCGTACATTGGCTGAGGAATTTAACAAAGAATTCAGAAATGAATACTCCGTTTTGGGTTGACACACCAGAATGCCTGGATTTGAAAATAGTTAATGTACCTAAAAATGACTCCCCGAACAAGAATAAAAAACCGAAGATAACAATTACGTCTAATATAGTTTTAAAAGAAGCTTCCCCCAAAAAAAACGTTTTACGAGATATAAATACACAAATGACTAAACGAAAAAGAACTTCTCAAGGCCAATCATCCAAAATAAGAAAACAAAAGAAACATGTGTACAACAGCGACTCAAGCCCGGTGTCGGAAACTTCTTTTCATGCTGCAGACGACTCCGACTACGAAAATTTTGATACTTATATTGCGTCATATTTACAAGAACAAGAAGACTTTGAACAAGAAAGCATAATATCCCCTTTCGAACTGAGTGACATTAATGTTGACGTGAAAGATTGTCATGAATTTCAAGAAAACAGCTGGATAATAGCTAAATTCGCTGCGAAAAAGAGCACTAAGCACTTTGTAGGGAAGGTTTTATCAATAAATGAAAAAATTCCCACAGTGAAATTTACACGAAAAGTCAAAAATTCTAAGCGTGATAAGGGATCAGTCTTCATCTACCCTAGTATTGAAGATGTATGTGCTGTACAAGATTTAAAATATGTTATTGCAGTATTACCTGATCCCCAAATTTCCCGACGAGGACATTTCATATTTCATTTAAATCTTAATAAGTATAACATCCAATAAGTAAAAATGGTATTACTTACCTAACTAATAAATCAGACGAATATTTTCACAATCGTCTTGGTCAATCTGTCGAAATATTTCCCTTATCGTATTTTGAGTAATTATTTTAATAATTTTGTATTTTGTTTGAGATTTTTTGAAAATATTTCTTTTCTTTTGGGTACCTAAAGATGTACCAAAATATTTGATTTTATAGTTTCCGTACCTAAAGTTAGTAATATAATAATGTTCCTATTCACAAATAGGATATTTTGTTATAACATGCTAATTTTATACTTAACGGTATTTTCAGCAAAATAAGACTATTATTAGCTTGTTTGGTTTTAAGCATATCTAGTTTTTTTTAATATATTCTTAGTGGTTTCTAAAAGTAAAAAGTAACGATGTTGGTTAAACAGTTAGCTATTTTTGTTTTTCGTTTTATTTTTTACGTATGTTTGTTTAGTGTCATAGCTTTTAATATTGTTCCTACTTTGTGTTGCTGAAATTTTAATTACCTGCCTAAAAAGTAACTTTAGGTTTGAGAGAGAAGACTACCTATTATTATAGATATAATAGACTGATATTAATACCTACTGTTACCAACTTTATTTAGATTTACTTCTGATTATTTGTTTAACTTAGGAAAAAATAGAAATAAAAGTGGAAAAAAAAAATCTTTTTTTGGCACAACCCTACACTTACCGACATGTTTGTATGGGAAGTTTGTGGTACCTGCTACAACTTTCCCCATTAGCTGTGAATAAAAATCTATTTCCTTAATGGCAATAATTTGACTGCCGGGGTCAAGCACAGCGACTCTTGCATATGGAAAAAAAATACTATAAAGAGAAACATTATATTTACTGAGGTATTCTTCGAGGCAAAGTTGCGCCTTTTGCACACAACTTTGCCTACGACTTTGAATGCATGTAATTAGGAAAACTTGCAAGATTTAAAAGGATTTGGAACTTATACGGCTAGGCATTAGGTCCGTCTTCCATCTAAAACGCATTAACAGCCATAATAATAAATAGGTTCAGAGATATCTACAAAAAAAGTCAAAATTGCGGCAAAGTTGCAGCGTTTTACGGTACTCCTATTTCTTACTATAGTATAGAGTAAGTTTCTAGAAACCACATCTCAATTATCATTTCAATTATGTTAAAATATATGTATTCTTTTCTATTGATTTTAATGATACTATTATATTGTACATTTGGTTATGTATGAATCTAAATTTGTATAATTTATATTTTAATATTTATGTCTGATTTTCTGCTTTTTTACATAGTATTCTTTGGAATTTTTTTATTTATACTTGTACTGCTTATACCTTGTTTTTTTTTATTGTTATTCTATTGCATCACATGTCATTATTATTTAATCTAATTCATTTTACTATGTATTTTTTATTGTCAATTATTATGGCTTGACACGGGCACAGCCTAAAAAAATTTGAATGAATAAATAAATAAATGACATAAGCAATCACGGTAGACAATATCACAGACTTTTCTCTGACGTTGACGTGTTTAGTACCAATACCAACTTAAGAGCGTCGCATGTGAAAGAGAGGCACTTGGTGGGCAGTTGGCAATGTTGGGTTGGCATTTGTTTTCTGCTTTCTTTATTCCTCAGTTCATCTCTATCTCTTTCTTGCTCTAACTTTATTTTACGCGTATTTTTGTTTACTGCGTCGATTTTTGATGGTCGCTCTATTGGCACGGGGTGTAAAACGCTTTGTTTATATTAGGAATACAAAAGAAAGGCTATAAGGTTCTGAAGGTTCGCGTGTCTTTATTTCATTAAAAAATGTCCGAAGTAGAAGTTGAAATGGAGGCTTCGTCGAGTAACGAAGTTGTCGAAGAAGTGTCAAAAGACGAACTCGCGGAGCCCGAAGCCAAACGAAGAAAATTAAGTAAAAATGAAAGAAATTCGAGTGATAAATTAGAAAATCGGTTGGGGGGCATTCTCTGTTGCGCAGTTTGCTTGGACCTGCCAAGAGCCGCGGTTTACCAGGTATTTATAAGACAGCTGATTTTGACATAACAAAATGATCATTTCATTGTTTATATTTAGGTTTATTTACCTATTCGCGTAAATCGATTAAATGTGGTATTTTTACTTTACATATTAAATCGATGGCGAACGTTTTAATGAGGCTTGAATACATATTATTTTAAATGCCAAAAAATAATCCTTAGTGTGGATTTTTTTGCCCAACATTGACTTAATCGAGACAACGAATACATGGGGTTTGGCAATTCTTTTGTGTCTATGTAGGTATGTAATGTGATATGAATTGCTTCAAGGTTTTACTGAGGCGAACCTAAACAAAGGCTTTGAAGAATAACATGTTATGTTTTTTTATTATTTAGATTTTTGTAATATGAATACTTAATAAAAAACATTTTATTATTATTGTCTATCATAAAATGCTGTGTATCTTGTAGAATATTTTAGTAATATCATGTTAATTTAAGTTGCAGGTCATTTGTAAAAGAGGTAAGTTTTGAGCCATTATTTATTTATAAATATTAAGTAATCTCAGTATCATATTGAAAATACTATTAATTTCCATTCATAAAAAAAATAAATCACAATTCAATTTTTTTTATGTCCACCAATTTCGGTTGAGAAAACCATCCTTCGGACAAAATTTAAAAAAAATCTGTTTCATAATTTTCAAATATTTTTTTTCGGTCCTGTTTTTTTTTTCGGTTTTGTATGATTTTATGGAGATGTTTCAAATCATTTACGAATATTTGAACTTTATTTAAATTTGTTTGATATCTGTAAAAAAACATTCTAGAATTATCTCATTTCTTGAAACGGAAGCTTTCCGGAAACTTGAATTATTTTTAATACACCCTACGCAACATTAAGCTTTAAAATTGATATTCATATACATTACATTAATTTACATCAATAGTATGTTTAGAAATCTTTAAATGGGGGAAATTAACTCGTGGAAAATTGAATGAATCTTTGTAAACTGGATTAATCAAAAAGATTGCAGATACAAGACTTGTTAATGCCTTGACTTCCACATTCCCTTTTCAATCAAAACGTATCCATCTTTCTTGACGTATATCATTAATAGTTACCTCGTTAACATTTTATAGTCACATTGTCTATGTCGTTCTGCCTCCAAGATGTTGGGATTTATTATACATATTTAAGGGCACTTTTCTGAATTGAATACCATCAATATTTTGCTTATTACTTTAGTGCGTAGCATTCTCGAGGTGTGGGGTCTGAAGAAGCCACTTACTGACTCATGATGGAGAAAATACAGAAAAGGTTTCTTTATAACCTGTCTATCCATTGCGGAAGGAACATTGCTTCGCTCATGGTGGCTTTTAAACTTCTCGAGTTAATTTATAATCCCAACTTTACGGAGTGCGTTAAATTATAAGCACCGAACAACTACTTGTGTCCTCTAGTGAGGTTATTCTCTATCTAACAAGCTCAGCCCGTTCTAAGATGGAGATTCAACCTTTTTACGGGATCTGCTAGCCAATGTAGACTTTGCAGTGCGTTAACGGGAACGGGCACCACATCACGCACTTGTTGGGCGACTCTTTGAGTCGCTGGCCGAATAATCGAGCACATGCATGAGATGTATTAATGTGGATGAAGTGAAATCTGTTTGAAAAGACATAGTGATGTGGCGTTCTATTGTCTGTACTTACCCCTATAGGGAAATGATGTGACAGTTTGCGTGTTTGAAGTTTTTTGCAAATATCTTATTTAAAGATTTTAAATTTTGTATCTAGTGTAACTCTTTCTAAAAACTATATAAAACTAGAGCATTTTAATATTAATATGAAGCCTCCTCCTGTAAGACTATTTTCTATTTAACCCTTGTGTGGCCTCTGACGCTACATGATTCTTCATAGATTACAAGACTTGATATAATATCTCTCTTATTAAATTACATTATTTACAAATTGGGGTAAATAAATTATTAAAAAGTAAAAATATGCAATGTTTTGAGTATGTACAATTGTTTGTAGGCAGGCTGGATTTCACTCCCTAGGAAGTTATTAAGATCTAAATTCATTGCAACAGAGAAGGAAAACATTTTTGAGAAGGGAATATGGAAGTCTAGGCATTTACAGAGCTTACGACTTGTCATTAGCTGGTGGCCACTTTACACACTGTGTAACATTCTGCTTATGTTTAAACATCCACATTTCCTCAACTCTTCCAAATGTTAACTTTTGGGAAAATAAAGAGGGGAAATCTTTATTGATGTGGGTGAGATTCATCTTGTGGATGCTACATAGGCAGAATGGTGTTACACAGTGTGTAATGTGGCTACTTAGACTAGCCAATGACAGTCATAAGCACTGGAAATGCCAGATATTCCATATTCCCTTCTCGTAAATGTTTTCCCTCTCTGTTGCAATAAACTTGAGAATATAAATGTGTTCAAATTTTGCTTTTCAAACTATGTCTTATTTTGCTTAATGTAACATGACGTTACAGTACCGTCTCTTGAGAGATTTTTTAACACAGTCTTTAAGATTCAACCTTTTTACGGGGTCAGCTGGCTAATGTGCATGGTTTTCAGTGCGCGAACGGGCACCTGATGTGCGCGGGATGCTTCACTCACCTGCTGGCGGACTCGCGGCTGCGCGACGAGACCGCCACGTGCCCCAACTGCCGCGTGGAGATCTCCAAGGACTCGGCGTCGCGCAACCTCGCCGTGGAGAACGCCATCTCCGAGCTGCCCTCCGAGTGCAAGTTCTGCTCCAAGGAGTTCTCCAGGAACATTCTGGAACGCCACCAGGACACCCTGTGCGACGAGAGGTACGGACAAATTACGCTTAACGCTTTGACCCCCGCCTCTTCCATTTCCACCTAGTCAAATTCTGTTACATCTCTTTCGTAATGTCATATGAATGATCATACCGTCGTTGCTCCAGCAATATCTGTAGAGTAAACTTTCATTTTTAAAATATTTTTTTGATTTCTCATTAAGATTGATTGAAGATATTGTTTTTCAACAAAATATGCTTGAATATTTTTTCAAAATAGAATAACATTATTTTCCTACTTCAATCCAACTTCAAAAGCATTGTTTTATTAATCACCTGGGGTGCTATTCTGAACCGCTCTCGCGGCATGGGGAAACAGTTTTTCTCGTGTATTTTGTATGTAAATGCAGGTTTGATTTACGCTGATTTACAATTACGCTGGTTGGTGCCGGTGTGAGATTCCCTGGTTCGGCCGACACCAAGCGACGGTAGGTGCCGCGATTCTAATAGCAGACATACTTTAAACACATTGTTTTATTCTATTACCGTGTACGCGAGCAGCCTATTGTGTGTGTGAAATTGTTTCCGAGTTACTTTTCATTTTGTTTTTAAGAAAAACAAAAAGATATGATTATATTTTTTATTTTATTATTATTTAAATTAAAAGAATATTCAAATATTTGTTGTTTATGCAATGATTCTGCAAGAAAGGAAGCAACAATCAAAACAAATGATATTGGATGCTTTTTTTTAAAAGTGTGGGAATTTAATTTAGTTCCGATGAACTGGAGAATTAGTATTTATTATAAAAAATAATTATTTATATCAAAAGATTGTTATTTATTTTGTAAACAAACTTAAACTGTATTTATTACAACAACAACAACAAACCATCACGCCGTTTCGCCGTAGGGGTAGGCAGAGAGGATAGAAGGCCATAACACTCTATCTTGGCATACAGACCTCGCTTCCTCTACATTCATACATCTTCTCATGCACGCACGCCGATTATTATCCTACTTTTGACATGTCCATCTTCAAGTATTTGATGGACTTGATCGTGCCATGTCTTTCTCGGTCTTCCTCGTTTTCTGCATCCATCAACATTTGCATCGTAGATCCTTTTAGCCGTTCTTCCGCTGTTCATTCGCTCTACATGTCCAAACCAACGCAGCACCCCTTTCTTGATTCTGTCAATAATGCATGTCTCAGCCTTACACACTTCACGGATCTCGACATTTGTGCACCTATCATACATCGTTTTACCACACATTCGCCCGAGGGATCGCATTTCGACAGCACTCAACCTACTTTCATAATTATTTTTCCAATTCCATACTTCGCTCCCATACATTAGAGTTGGAACTAGAACTCCGTTGTGAACTGCTAGTTTAGCCTCCTGTGATAAACATTTGTTTGCCAAAGTAGATTTTAGTGCACCGTTCACCCTGTTCCCGGCACTCACCCTCCTTTCAATATCTTTATCGGCCTTTCCGTCCCTAGTAAACATACTAGTAAACTTATTTATTAAATATATTTATAATTTATTTTGAATATATGAATATAGCATATGTATTAAATAAACATGCTAGATTATTCTTAGCATTTCGACACTGAACCTCACTTTATATCTTTCATTATATTTGTGTTCACTTTACGCCGGTACCTCTCGGAACGAATCCCCAGCGTAATACGACGTTTACCTGTACAAGAGAGAATAGGACCGCGAGAGCGTTTGGAATACCACCCCTGAAAAATTTTGAATTGTTACTAAACAGATATTGCCGGCGCAATGATATTGTATTCTTCTAAATTTGTTGCAACAGAGAGGGAAAACATTTTTGAGTAGGGTATATGGAAGCCTAGCCATTTACAGGGCTTATGACCTGTTGGCTGTATTGGCTGCTTTAAGTGGCCACTTTACACACCGTGAAACTTTTACACATTCTGCCCATGTTTAAACATCTTTAATATTTTTTTTTTTATTTATTTTATTTTATTCAGAAAACATACAGTCATACACAAAAAGTATTAAAAACAACAATTTTCGTACATAAAAAGACCAATTAAGTTTTCATAAATTATGCACTAAATTTGAACAATAAATGGGACAAAAAAATAAATAAATAAGAAACTCAAGTGAGAAAAGAATGATAGTTAACATTTGCGTTTTCCATGGAGGTTATCATTGGTAATAAATAAAAATACCGAATGCACACCCCGAGCCATCCACGCACACACACATAAACGCACATAAAAAACATACACTAACATATACATTACATGTGGCACATATACAATATACATAGCACAAACCACTCAAGATGTATTCTGCAACTATCCCAAATAATCAACTCCATGAAGAAATTTTCTGTACAAATGCGACGTGCAGTTTTATGTTTTTACCTTCAGTTATTTATAATAATAATCTTTACTTTGTATGTAAAATAACACATTGCGTCGTTTGTACCTACATACAAAATTATGTTTTTTATTCATTAAGTCATTTCATTGTTTAACTAATATATCCTCTATGTAAGTTCAAAACCGCGTATGACCCAAAAAAATCAAAATATGTTTTTTTGGCGTTTTCAATTGAATTGGATAAGCGGCATTGATTGGTATATTTGAATTTCGAAATTGACCAATAGACTGCTTGCATTCAATTAAATTCAGTACCGCCAGTAAAACCTCCCTACTGAAGCAAAGCAATACCGCGTATATCCCCAAATCCAATACTGTGAATGAGACATACTCGATTAATAAAAATAAAGGCAACACTGCGGATACGCCATACGTAACTGCCACAATTAACTTTGTATAAACGCATACTAAAGTAAGAATATATTTTCTTATAAAATTCAACAACATAAAATAAACAGCATTTAAATTTATTTTTATCTTTTTTTTTACGAAATCACAAGGTTTTTTTCCTTCCTGAAATTTTTTACAAATAATGAATCCGCGGTATTAAACTTACATAGACGATATATGCATTCCTCATTTGAAAATCTCATGCCGAGGAATACATTTTACCATTTTTTTGGGCAAAGAATAGATTTATTGATAAATATTTCAAATGCGGGCTTCGATAAAAAAATTACCCGGAATTTGTGTACATTGTAAAAAATCTTTTTATATTTCTCCAAATTAATAAAGCCCCCTTCAAAGTAATCACCATCTGATTTCTGGAGCTCACTTTTTACTATTGCCTTCAATTCCATCAGCATCAACAGATTCTGTCTTTATCTCCTCTATGGTTGTGAACAGAAAAAAGAACAGAAAAAAGTCACAGAGGGTCAAGTCCGGTGGATACGGTGGCTGGGGCGTCGATGCGGTCCGGTTGTTTGCCAATTCTTATTCGTATTCTTAGAAGTAGGGGTCAGTGCTATTCAAGCTTCTGACGTCACTGCGACCTGTGAAGATCTATTTTGACGGGTCCCCGTGAATAGTTCTCGCCCTCCAAGCCCAGGTCTATAAAGAGGCTGGCTACTGTTTGGAAGCCGAGAGTTAACATTTTGCAAAATCTTCCCCTCCAAGCCCAGATCCGTAAAGTATCAAGCTATTGGGTAAGGGGCAAGCTCTTTAATATCCTCAGGTTTAACTAGTGGTCCCCTGAGGATGAGGCTCCTTTTATGATGTAAAGCATCACATTCACATAGAATATGTATAGGTGTTTCCTCATCTGCACTGCAGAACCTACATCTAGAATTTTCGCAAAGGTTTATTCTCTAGCAAGGTGTTTGTTTAATCTGCAGTGCCCTGGGCGGGCTCTAGTAATAACCTTCACTTGATCTCGGCTGAACTTTATTAGGTCGAAGATAAACCTTTGCGAGTACCCTTTTATTAGTTCCTTCGCATGATGCTGACCAGGTACTTTTTGGATGTTTGCCAAAAAGGCGCTAATGATTCCCACAGATCCCTTTATATTTAATTGTCTTTGCTTTTTTTAAATTATTATTTCATTACTAGTTTTATGTTACTTTGTATCATTGTCTTTTTCACTATATAATAATGTACTTATTAAAATAAATAAATACTGATATTAATTGGACCCTTTTATAACTGTTTAGTTTATTTGGTGAAAGGGGCTCATGGTGTTATCTGTTGATAGGTTTAACCAGATCACAGTGAGTTGTGAGAATCGTCACGACGTGTCCATCTCTGGATTCGTGCGTAGGGCAGCCATGTTTTGCGTAATGTTTGTTAACATGCTGCGGAAGCCAAAGTCCCTGTCTTCCATTTTGGGGAGCGCCGCGGCACCCGTCAGGTGGGCTCAATAGTTCCCTTGAGTAAAGCTGTTCTTGTTCTGCAAAAGTAACAAAAAATAATGCAACTATAAAATAAAATGTATATCTGAAGCACTAACTTTGTGGTTATTCGTTATATAATTCAAATAAAAATAATAACACTTCGTTTCTAACCACTTAATGATTATTTTATTACCAACCGGTTTCGAAGCTACACAAGCTTCCTTATCAAGGTTTAATTTAGCAATGAATATTGTCCTATTTTATAATTTTAAGTGTCCATCAAATACCTAATACATATTATTATAATTATTATTGTGGATAATTTATATATTGCCATTTTTGTGAAAAAATCTGGGATCCATATTGCTCACTAGAAAAACTAAGACCACTATTAAAAAAACTCTTCTCAGACCGGTCATTGCATATGGTGCCGAATGCTGGGCTATGACCAAAAAGATGAAAACATGGTATTAGTATTTGAAAGAAAAATATTAAAGAAGATATTTGGTGCTGTCAACCAAAACGGATTGTGGAGAAGACGGTTTAATCACGAATTAGAGGCACTGTATGGCGAACCCAACATTGTAGAATCAATTAAAATAAGAAGATTACAATGGTCGGGCCATGTGCACAGAATGAATGATAACCGTACCCCAAAAAAAGATTCTTTATACAACTCCGGAAGGCAGATGATGCAGAGGCAGACCAAAATTAAGATGGCTGGATAATGTGGAAAGTGACATTAGAGCAATTGGCCTGAAGAACTGGAGAAGAGCCGCAGGGTGCAGAGAGGAATGGAGACAGATTCTGGAGGAGGCCAGGGCCCACAACGGGCTGTACAATAAATATCCCAACATGTCTTGCAGCTTCATAGCGCATGGACGGTTGGGATTTTAGTTCCTCGTTTCCAATTGTAATATAATTTAGCAACAAACAACATATAGGAGCTAAATTACAGCACGCCTTGCAGCTACAGAGCGCATGGACAATATGAAACCTAGCCCCTATTTAATTATTTAAAAAATGAATTATGGTGTTCCTGATTATTTTTTTCAAAATCGTTTACAAATAAGAACTGGATTACACCATGTCCTGCAGCTACAGAGCGCATAGAGGGTTGGTATTCTTGACTATATTTATGAATTTTAAGTTTGAAATAATTTGATAAATTTATGACATCGGAAGCTAGTTTAACCAACGTCTTGCAGCTACAAAGCGCATTAATGAATGACATATCAGATTAAGTATTTAGTAGACATTAAAAAAATTATAACAGGATAATATTAATTGCTAAATTAAACCTTGATAAGGAAGCTTGTGTAGCTTCGAAACCGGTAATAAAATAAGTAAAAGTGGTTAGAAACAAAGTGTTTTTATATTTATTACATAATCCAAATACGCTTTCTTCTCCTTTTGTCTATTACGTCTGTATGGAGGGGAACTTACTAACATTTTTTTCCGTAACTTTCAACTATTGAGCCTGCTTCTTGCTGTAAATATATCCCACAGATTCTCTCTGTCCAGGCGGAAGAAGAACGCAGTTCTTTGTGTGTAATAGAACCGAACCCTGGATGAATGTTTGCGACTTGATGGTCGCTTTCGGGTAAGAATCCCGGAGAAAAAAATCGAATGCAGATATGTCCGCATAGTTGTGTAGTGGTTGGCGCGTTCATCTACCATTCTCGAGGTCCTGGGTTCAATTCCTAGCAGGGTGGACGTGAAATATCCGTGGACCAAAGGAACATAAATAATGGATCATGTCATTTGTCCTTTTTCAAAAAATATTCACAGTTATTTTTTGAGCTCATTTTCCCTTGCTTGTTATGTACCTAAAACACAACCCTGGATAATTTATCAAAAAAAATTATCGATTCATTCCCTTGTTCCTTTGGTGCACAAATATTCATTTTTAAGTGGTTCAAACTGCAATATTTAATTGTTTATGGATTGGTACCTGAAACGTAAGACTGATCGCCCCGCCCCTTCTTGTAACAGATTATTGAAATGCAGTGCCCTACGAACCACTGGGTGTGGAAAGGGGAATGATGATGATAGATATTTCAGCAGAACAATTTCGAGATTGGAATTTGGTGAAAGCATTTGCATTATTTTTTGGTTTAACCGTTTCAGTAATAATTTCAAAATTATAAAATGGAAAAAAACACATTTTTTTTATGAATGAATTTTATAATTAATTAAAAATACAAAGTGACGTCCAAAGGTAAAATGTAGGTGCCTCATATTGAGGGGTATCCGAATCACCCCATGTTTGTTCCGTGATTTTGCGTAGTTTTCGAGTTACGATATTTTTACGAGTTTTTGAAAATTTTCAACCGAATCGGTTTTTAATTTATTTTTTTTAATATCTGGAAGGATTTTTTTGTAACTAGTTTTGTTTAAATTGTACTTTTACGCATAAAATAATTAGCTTCGTCAACTAAAAATAAAAATAATCAACTATTGTTAATTTTTAAAAATTATTTGCATTGAATTATTTCACCTACTATGGTAATAATAAATATTTTTAAATTTTTATACTTCTTCTTGGACCAGGTGGATTTATCAAAAATGTTTTGAGTTAGTCCAAATTTTTGCAGACAAGGACTGGATTTAACCCCCTAGGGAGCTGTTAATATTAACATATTACAACAGAGATTATGAACTTTTTAGAAAAGGTAATATAGAAATCTAGGCATCCACAGGGCTTATGACCTGTCATTGGCTAATCTTGGCTGTAATCTCTGTTGTAATATGTTAATATTAACAGCTCCCTAGGGGGTTGAATCCAGTCCTTGTCTCCAAAAATTAGTACAAACTCAAAACATTTTTGATAAATCCACCTGGTCCAAGAAGAAGTATAAAAATATTTATTATTTTCATAGTAGGTGAAATAATTCAATCATATGAATCTCACCCGCAACAATAAAGGTTTCAGCTCTTTAACTTCACAAACGTCAACAGATGGAAAAATCGAAGGAATGTAGATGTTCAAATATAGGCAGAATGGTGAATGTTACACAGTGTGTAAAGAGGTCACTTAAACTAGCCAATGACAGGTCATAAGCCCCGTGGATGCCTAGACTTCTATATTATCTTCTCTAAAAAGCTCTTAATCTCTGTTGCAATATGTTAATATTATGTAAAAATGTAACTTAATTTGACTTTTTAAAATTTTTTTTTTTTTTTTTATTTAAATTTTTTTGTTTTTTTACAATAAGAGGTAAAACAGAGTATTAAAAAAATAAAGCATAATTACATAGCAATGAAAGACATATTAATAGTAAAAATAGTAAATAAAAAAATCCCACAAAGGCATGGCCTGTTCGTGGGTATACAAGAAAATGTTAATGAATTTTTGCTCCTATAATAAATAATGGACAGTTAATAATATTTTTGTGTAACATAAGAAAGAAAAATAAAATATTCTGTAAAAGAATATATGTTTTTTTTTTAAAATAGTAATCAATAAAGGTAATAAAAAATATAAAAAAAAACACAAAAATATTCCTTATTATTAAATGGCAACAAAATATATCACACAAAAAAAGAGTTCAGATATGAATAAATACATTGTTTATTATACTACTACTTGAACTAATGTTCTTCAGATTTGTATATTAACTATTAGTGTCTTTTAAATGTAATATTTCTTTACAATCAAATCGCAAAAATAACAAAACATAGAAACTTTAAAAGCTTTCATTGTACCCCTTACTGCAATACTGTCAACTTGTGATCGGTTTGGTTGTTGCCAAATCCTCCTGGAAAACTAACGACAGACCATCAAAGAAGTTGTGGAGCTATCTGAGGTGACTCGGAGCTGAATGCAGATAATTTTAAGTGAAGATTTGGGGATGAGAAGGGCGACTGCCAAATTTGCTTTAACACAGCCCTCTCTGTGTGCCAATTTTTGACCAAAAATGCTATGACTGCTGTGTTCCACCCCATTCACCCGATCTAGCCCCCTGCGACTTCTTTTTATGCCACCGAATGAAAAAAGACGTGAAAATATTTCATTTTGCCGACTTTGCAAAAAACTGCGGATGTCAAGCATCACAGAAGACAAATAAAAAAAAAAGGTTTCCAGCAATGGAATAGATATATACATTAGCTCCAATGGAGAGCACCTTAAACGTTATTAAAGGTCTTTTCTAATTAGTTAATTATTCTAAAATTCATTATTCTAAAAAAATAATTCATCTAAACAAATTCATATCTGTCATATTTATTATTATCCTTAAAGAATCCATCGAACATTTTTGGAGCTATGAAAAATGAGCATCTTTTCGCGAGTCTTGATTTACAGTATGGAATTTCTAGTACACAATTCATTATTTAGTTAGATCCTGGAAGCATCCATTGAAGGGAAAAGTAATAATAATTAGATTCTTGCGGTTTCTAAAGGCTTAACATGGCTCCCCCATCCAATTATTCCATAAAAAAGAGAAGATTGTACAAGGACATAAAACCCATTTTATTTATTTATTTAAAAAACGCCCAGATGGCTCTTCCAATATACACTTAAAAGTACATAAAGCATTATAGAAAATAATATAAAGTTAAATCATAACTATTACACTAAACATGTAATTAATTCTAAAAAAAGATAAGAAAAAAATAGGAAATAATTTGAAGATGAGTGGAGAAACACATTGAAAAGAGGAAAATTGAGGGGATGGCCATTCGATGGATAGGATAGGTGATTTGACTGCAGCAGGAGTGGTGTGGAGCAAGTCTAACAGCTCAGCATAATTATTAGCAGTTCTGTGGATGCTCACTGGGGGAGGGGAGAATGGTGGGTGAAGTTTGTCCTATTGTATTCACACTGGAGCATGTGTTGGAGTCTGGTGGTCCTTATGGGTACACAATATTTTGCTAGTGTTTGGATGAACATAACTAGTCGAACGTTTTTAAAAAATATATATAGATCAAATATCACAGTTTGTTAACAATTCTTTCAATAAAATTAGTTTATTTATGCTGACAGTTTAACACATTACTTCCGAAAATCAACAGTTATAACAATGAATTAATTTGGTTCACCATTTCTCCTCAGGCTGATGACATGCGAATACTCCTGCATCGGGTGTCCCTGGCGTGGTCCTCAGCATGAGCGAGCGGCGCACGAGGCCAGTTGCCTCCACCCGCGGAAGTCGGGGGCCGAGGTCATGCTCGCCCTTCAGGCTACCGACCGCACTCACCTGCAGGACAAGCAGATGCTGGACACCCTGTTCCAGCTGCTGTCTTTCGAGAAGATCACCTTCAATGGTGAGTAGGCCAACTGCCTCCAACTAAGAGAGATGTTCTTGTGGTATAAGAGAAGTACCTTTGTATACACATACAAACCGATTTGTTTTTTCTTTTCTTAAATTCTAGGTAAATATCGTCGGTTCACAAAACAACTTTGTCCCAACACCGTGAATGTCATTTTACTTTTTTTACTGGACAGCGAAAAAACTGCTTATTTTATTGAATTGAAGAGGAATTAGACTTAGAGTCTGTAATAGGCAACATTTCATTGATAAATTTATCATTTTAATGAGGCGTAATTAAGTTGAGCTTTCAATAAAATAAGGGTTTTTTTTTTCGCCCTGTAAATATAAAAAAAATTACTTATTTTATTTTATTTTATTAACATAAACGGCAAATCTGCCTTTTACAAAAATTTATAATACTAACATATTTGGCTTAATATATATACTTTTTTAAAAATATAAATTTCCTTTTACCCAAAATTTATAGAAAAAAATTAAACCTAAAAATTATACATGATTTATAAAAAAAAATTAACCTTAAAATTATGCGGTGTTGTTGCTAAAGGATGTTATATTTAAGTTGTATAAAACTTTTGAGTTTATTTTTTTTATCAGAAATACCTTGTTCCAAATTGTGCCATGCATGCAAGGCTGAAAACAGAGGACGCTGTAAAAATATTATAAAAGAAGAATGCAAGAGAGATCATTCACTTTTCCATGCGTGTGATGTTTAATCTATAAAATACTTGCCATTTGATTGTAAAATACTTGCCATTTGCAAATTCAGTGAAAATATATCTTACGTAAGTTATCCTAATCAGATACATTTAATAATACAAATGTGTCATTCAATAATCATATCCTATCTAATTCTAAGGAACTGCAATTAAAAAATATTAAATGGGGATCAATCTAACACTGATTTATATTTGACAAAATGATTGTTTTCATGGAATGTTTATTTACTTTATTTTTTTAATGGCGCGGTTTTGAAAGAACAGCGTTTTAAAATCGCAAAATTGTATTATTTCCTCTTATATAAATATAACAAAATAAAATTAGTTTGATAGTTTGGGTTTTTCTACTGACACTTCTTGGTGGAAGTGCATTTTAATTATAATAATAAAAATACGTATATAGTTTTTTTCCACTTTTATTTATAATTTTTTTCCAATGACCGGGTTTTGTCATGATCGACATCGTCAGACTGTTTGATAAAGGCTTTTCAATTTTTTTATCTTTAAATAATATAAAAATATTTAAAAGCCTCCATTTCATATTTTTTCAATTTATTGATCACGATGAAAGGCCATTACAGAACGAAGACAAAAAAGGCTCACTCACGAATTGAAATGCCCTCAAATCCATGTTTGTGTTGTCATTGGTGTGTAATGTGTTTTCAGATCTGCAGTTCAAGCCATACAGAACAGAGGAGTATGTGAATCGACTGTTTTACGAAACGTCTCGCTTCTCTGCCTTTAACAACCAGTGGGTAGTGAAAGCTAATATTAACAAGAGCCAACGTGATCCGACACAAAGCTCCGAACGGGATATTGCATATCAGGTATGAATAATTTCTCTTCTTTGCTCTTTTAAGTACATTTGTATTACACAGCCATGACAGACAACTTGAACTGCCTGTCATTAACTAGTCAATTGTGCAGATTTAAACATTTTTAAATGCTGTAAAGGACAAAGTGTATATCAATGTACTTTAACCTGTAGTCCACAAAGACATTCAACCAACTGCATCACTACACATTCCAGGTGTTTCTACTGTTGCCACCTAATGGTAAATTTATGTTTTTAGTATTGTTGATTCCCCTCGGTGCTGCTGCAGATATTCCATTCAATCTTCTGAACATATCCCATGGTCTTTTCCCTTTCCCCCTCTCTATGAATACCGAATGGAGCTTCTCGCTTCTATCCGTGGCCCTTTTATAGGTGCTGTCGGATATACAGATCTGGTGACTTCCAGAAGAAATTTCAAGACTTTAAAAACATTTTGTTTTCATTTCGGCGAATTGATAATTTCCAATCAATTTAATCCCAATCAGTTAAGAATTTACTTATTCCTTTCCTCAATCCAATAAAGTACATATTGGCCAATGGTGGAAAGGCTATTATTTGACTAATGTATGTGCTATGTACTTCTGGATTACCTTTTCTCTACGCAAGGAAGTCAAGGCCAACGGATTACAGAGAGCTCCTTCGGGCAGCTTTTTTTAAAAAAAAATATTTTTTATTTTACCTTAAATACAAACATAATAAATGAATGTCCTAATATTAACTTATATCTAATTATTATTAAAACATACACTAATTATTAAAATAAATAAATTTTCTTATTCATCACAAGCAATTTTTCTTTAGAACCGCCATTGGGACTTAAGTCCGCTGATGCGGTGTGCGGTATGTGGCGAGCAAGCTGTAGCGACCAGAGTCCCAGCATCTATTCTATAAG
This sequence comes from Micrasema longulum, assembly GCF_059751315.1. Classification (NCBI taxonomy): domain Eukaryota; kingdom Metazoa; phylum Arthropoda; class Insecta; order Trichoptera; family Brachycentridae; genus Micrasema; species Micrasema longulum. Next base: position 21,468 of record NW_028277595.1, on the reverse strand, counting down.
CATGTAAATTTTTCAGCAATTTCCCTCATGTTTTTCTTTGTTGTAGAGTCGTTGCCAGATAAGAATGCCTACGTAAACATATCTCTTACACTGCGTTCACCATGTGAGTGTAGACATTCCTATCTGGCAGGCAGTATACAGTATTTGTATGATGTGTACTAAAAACATGTGAATTTTTCCCGGCACCTACTTCTTGGTACATGGTTAGGAAGAAGTGCTTTTTTCTCATTTATAATTTGTTGTAGGTCCGTATAGTTGTAAGTCCGAACAGTCATAAACTAGGAACTGACTGTATGGAGGTGTACCGGGTGTATGCATAAGTCCATACCGGTTTCACTAAGAGATCCTGGCTTAGTCCCTCAATATTGATTGAGATCGTCGTGAATAGCCCTGAAGAGGGCTTTTTTTTCGGATTTTGTGGGTGACTGTCTGGTTTTGAAACTCGGCGATAGGCTCTGGATAATGCCATCTGAAAGCACAAACACAGCTCACAGTTTGGACTTCCCTATGTGGAAAGTTCTCAATAGACTAAGGGTAGGGGTGTCTAGGTGCAAATACAATCAATGGAGGTAGGGTTTTCTAGAGGGAGATGACATGAACTGCGACTGTGAAAAGGTGCAGGATGATCCTCATCTGCTGCGGTGTCCACAAATGCAGTAACTTGTGATGAGAATAATTTGAGGATGGCCACTGACAAGGCGATATTTGTCGCTGTCGCAAGGTCTGAAGTCCGGACCCGATAAGTAAGTACTATAAGAGATGGCGCCACCAAACTGTATGCAGCGTATGAATCTAACACTACGTCAGTTCGTCTGACATTAACCTATAAACACACACAAGTTGAGTCCACCAAACAATAGCGTCTGTGTTGTATCGTTCAGTGATCATGTCGACGTTTGTGCCTGAAAAATAATATTTGCGGCACGCATTGCTTTTCATATTTAATAAAAAAAAAGGCCGTGCAAAGTCATCGTTTGCTGGTAGAAACATATGGTAAACACGCTCTATAGATTAGAATATGTGAGACATGCTTTCGACAATTTAAACGTGGTGATTTCAATGTCAAAGACTTCACTAACAAACTTTAATGATATGAAATGTTTAAATTTGCAGATAATTCTCAAAAGCAAGCCACAGTGCCCTCTCCCCCTCCACTACGTCATCCTTCGCGGCCCATTTGGCGACATGCGTGCCTCCCCGCGCATTTACCAGTTCGAGTTCAACGAGCGAGACTCCGAGTCGACGCCGACGATCCTTCCCCTTCCCGACACGAGCGAGTGTAACCGTCTCCTCGCTAACAAAACTATTAATTTCAGGTATCTTTTGTTCTATATTATTACATGTCCAGGTGGGTAAAGAATTCAGTTCTGTGTGTGAAATGAAACCAGAATCCTGGATGAGCATTTTCAGCTTTTTGGCTACTCTCAGGTAAAAATTCTGAAAAAGAGTCCGCCTTGAGGTCCTGGGAAGGATTCCGGGCAAGGATGTGAAATATTGGTTAAAAAGTGTTTTTTTTCAATGTTATATTTCATTGTCCTTGGACTAGCACCCGAGTCCTGAGCCTGATCACATTACTTTCATGTAGCAGATGATCAACACATTACAACTGAAACGAAGAATATTTTAGAGTGAATATGGAAGTCTAGGCATTTACAGGGCTTATAACCTGTGATTGGTTGGTTTGAGTGGCCACAATGACAGGTCATTAGCTCTGTCAATGTCTAGACCTCCATATTTCCTTTTCTAAAATGTTCTCCATCTGTTATAAAATATTAAACTTAATAACTCCCAAGTTGGTGGGTGAAATCCAGTCCTTGTTTAAAAAGAAATTGGTAAAATGAAAACATTATCTTCTTTCTTTTCTTAGTAAAAAGAGAAGTACTGGAGTTCTTATTATTTACTAAAATATTTAAATTTTCAGACCATTTCCTAAAAGTCATAAATAACTTGTGCTGGAAAAATGGGAATCGAGTTGTGGTAGAGTGCGATTTGAACCTGAGTCCACAATACCTACCACGGCACCACAACCTGCTTTGATCAACAAAATGATCCATATAGGCTTCATTTGTTGTACCGATGCAGTGCCCTATGCACCATCATGTGAATAGGGAAACTATAATGAATAAAATTTCATAAATTTACATGTATAATACATATCGCACTGCTAGAACTACAGGGCCCCGTAACTGGAAATAATATTATTTTTAGAGGTTGAATATTTGACAATTCACCGCAATCAAAATATTTGCTGTAGATATTTGAAATTGATGTATTTGTATATTTCTAGGATAATTTAAGAGTTCTTTGCCTAACCATAGTAAATATATTCTCTTTTATCCAGAAACATGTGTTTTTACAGTTGTGTCCTTGTAGTGCAGAGAAAAGCCCCATCAGTGCTTTGCGTTGCGTCATCGCAACGGATCAACGCACTGTATGCCACACCTGCGTTCACTATTAATGGTCAGTTTTTTATGGAGCGCAGCGCATCACCCCTCCCCCGCTTCGTCTCTTATCCGTCGATCCGTTGAAACGTCGCCTGCGACGACGCAACGCATAATGTGGCCTGTCACTAAAAAATATATGTAAAACGACAACAACAGCGTCAACGCTGCGACGACAGAACGCAACGCACCAATGAGGCCTTTCTCTTATATTTTTTAAACTAATTGATAAATCTCATCATAGTTTTAATAAAAGTAAATGAAAATGCACCTTTCGATCATACTTTTTTTAAATTGAAAGTATGGTATTACATAGAAATATTTTATTTTTATTGAATAACAAAAAAAAATTAGATGGTGGTATAATTTTTAGGAATATTCAAAGTATGTATTTTGGTAATCAGAATTCTCCTTAAATATTGTAAATAATTCCAGAAATTATTTGATGTATTTTTATTTCTTTTTTTATTGTTATAATTTTTTCGTTTTTTCTTACAATATACTTAAAAGGTAAAACAGAGTATTCAAAAAATAAAGGATAATTACATAGCAATGAAATACATATTAACAACAAAAATAGTAAACAAAAAATCCCACAAGGGCATGGCCTGTTCGTGGGTATACAAGAAATGTTCATGAATTGTTTGCTCCTATAATAAATAGACAGGTATAATATTTTTGTGTAATATAGGAAAGAGAAAAAAATATATTCCGTAAATTATTAGAATGTACCAGTAAAAAAGGAAATAAAAAATAAAAAAACATAAAAATATCCCTTATTGTTATTAAAGGGCAACAAAATATATCATAAAAAAAAAGAGTTAATATCTTTAGTTTGAATCCAGGATAGTCCGTGTTTTGTAAAAGAATGAAAGTTTTGGGTCAATGAAATATTATCATTAAAAAAGAATCAAAAAATTTTAGACCTATAAAATATGCATGTCTCTGTGCTAGCCTCGTTTTACAATGTGGTATTTCTAGCACACGATTCCTTTTTTGACTTGATCTATTTGAATTACTTGCTAATACATTTTGGTTCTTAAATACATATTTTAAACATTGAAAACAATATATTTGTTTTATTTCCAAAAGTTTGCTTCTTGGAACAATTGAAAAGAGGGAAAAGTGTGATTTTTGTGAAGCATTATTAGCATTTTGAATATAAAGAATTCATACATTGCAAAAAAACTTAATAAAATTCCTCAATAAAAGTAACTAACAACGCAATCGCAACTGAAAAACACTGTATGTGTGTGTAAAATGATGCCAAATTTGAAACCACATAGCCACAATTGCAAATGCGGCAGTCTAGCACAGAAAATTTTGTTTTACAGACAAAATGACAGATAATGCCATGTTGTTCTAATTTTTTTTTCAGATATGAAATTACCACATGGACACAACTCTATAGGAGACTATTAGTTCCAAGTAGCAATTAGTACTATATAGCATTAAAAAGGTTTTTTTTTCCTCTACACGACTGCATTTATAAGTCATTTTTTATAGATGCGGCCTTTAAATTCTCGCAGTGCGATGTGTTCTATCAAACAAAAATTATTGAAAGAGATAGATAGTTAAATAAGATTATTGAGCTTAACTTATTAACTTATCATAAAAACTCCCTAGGGGGTAAAATCCGGTACGTCTACAAACGCCCGAACATGCTCAAAATATTGTTCTATTTTATTTTAAAAGATGACGCATTTCTCAGAATATTTTTATTTTTACTTTGTCTGTCCAACTGTCTCGATTTGTTGATTTATATAGGTTCATTAAAAAATATATAGATATCTTTTCAAGTGCTGAATCTAGCAAATCAATGAAGTTAACAAAATTAATTTCTTTTCCAGGTTGATAATGTTCCTGATCTCAAAATAAATTTACAAATGCAGTAAAAGTGATAAAATTACACCTTCGGTAAGCTCCATATTATATATTCCCATGTTAACCATTTCCAAACCAATCAATTCAGTTTAAGTTTATTCCATAAAGGTTTTAATGAAACAAATCTTTAAATCTAGAAGACACCTTTTTATAATAATATTAGGGTTTTGTATTAACATTTTATTTTTAAATATTTTTTATAAACATCACAGAGCGACATATTTCTAAAACATTTTGGTTTCGTGGTTTACGTCAACCGGTTTCTGTTTTCGGTTTCTTTCAGTTCTCCTTATTGTCAAAACTTATTCGAACTCAAAATTGCAAGCGTCATTATTAGAAAATATTGAGAGTAAATCGAGAGATACAGAACATAATATAATTCATAATAAGAATTTGCTAATCCGATAACCACAATTATAAAGAAAGGAGCGAAAATATTTACATATTAATAAAGTGGTCTTCGTTTGGATAATTTTAAATGATTAAAAATAAGCTATTAACCAAACACTTTCCATAGAAATCAAATAAATAAAAAATAAAAAAGTTTTTAACCACTTATATTTTTCTATCAATTTTTCCTATCATAAAATAAAATAGGATAGAATTCATCAGTTAAGTATACCTTGATAAAGGAGCTTGTATAGATTTGAAACCGGTCGCTAGAAAAAAATAAGTGATTAAAAACAAAGTTGTTTTTATTTATTTTTTATAATGAATAACCGCAAAGTGCTTCAAATAGAAATTTTACTTTCCAATTTTTCTGGAAAATTAACATATTTAAATTACAACATACACAAAAAATTACAGAGATATTATTTACAAGATCTTTAAGCCATTTTGTTTGGGAGATCTCTTTCTAAAAACATCATTACATTGTTTATTTAATTTAAATTCTACTAGCTTTTAAATTGCATCGTCAGCAAATATACATTTTTGACCTTCTTGAAACAAAATGAATGTTGCATAAATTATTATAGTTTTGGACCCAGAATGGTTCCTGAGGAATTCTCAGCGCCGGATCTAACGGGATCTAGCGCCTCTTCACTTACTGAAAGGATTTGGGAATATACACATTTGTAAATTCTCCCCTCCCAAGCAAGCAAGTGTGTGGATCTTTGCGCCAACTGACCCTATGATACCGGCTCTGGGTACTCCAGATAAACATTATATTTTTTTCTTTTCTCTCAATATTTTTATAATACAACCAAGTCCCAAATTGAAGTAGTAACCTCAAATCCGGCCCATGTTTAACTAAAACGGTTTATACAAAAATCATATAAACAAAAACTCATAGTGATTTTGCCGCTGGTACGGTTGCGTCAGTATAGGTTTTTATACCAACTTCAGATGATCGTTTTAAAATAGAACACAAACCAGTAACATGTGGTTAGAAGCTCTCCAGTTCAGAGTATCTTTTTTTTGTTATTAAAGAAAACTTCTGAAGGAATGGAAATTTTGATTTGTGTAGTCCGAGTCGCTCACACTTAATGGTGATCACACTTAATAATTCTCACTCACATTATCTCATTAATTCTTACATTATAATAACTTATTGCTGATTTTGATCAAATTTCTATGTTCATTATAACTCTACATGAAGTATCATGTTATTGTATTTTCATTACCGACTGATATTTATTTTTACTATATAATAAGTGAAATAAAGAAAGAATTTGGAACTCATACAGTTGTTTTTAAAAATGAAAACGAATAAAAGACAATTAACATTTGAGAATGTTTATCACATTGTGCTTAATTTATACATATTTAAAAAAATATTTTGTGTGATTATTAAACATTTTAAAATGATGTATATTTTCGGTGGAAATTTGAGATTCAGCGAGGGACAAAGTGTAAATTGTTTTAAGAGGGTGGAAAAAACATATTGCGCCCCGGGAATAATAGTGGCATAACTCAAAAAAACTCAATTTTACATGAGAGCAGTTAAACACACGTCTGCTATATCAGCAAAACTATATGATGGACAAAACTATGGATGGAAAACTATATAAGGACATTGTTGGCAGGTTCGCCGGTTCTTCATCATTTAATTCTATGGAAATGTTAGTAGGATGGCTTCTCAGATCACTATTAGGGTTAAGAAGTCTGCGGGAGTAGTTTTTCTACACTGACTTAATCTGTTCCTTATCAGATACAATTGTTCGGTTTGAAACCCTTCTTAAAGAAATTTACTTCCTTATATGCCTCTCTGGTGTTATTATCAGCGAAGTCTTGTTCCATTTTTAGCCCGGCTCTGAACTTAGCTTAAAAATGACGATTTTGGACTTGCGCCACTATTATTGCTCAGGTGCGGTATTTCTAGTTTTTGCCTATGTATAAATACAATTTTTATTGTACAATATGTGTTGTAATATTTATTAACAAAAACAAGAAACGTGATTTATTTTCAACTTTCTTTCCGTTTTTTTGTACAATTTGCACTTGGTCCCATATTCAAATTTCTGCTAATGACATGCTTCTATCAATTTGACAGCTAATAAAAAAAATCTACATAATAATTATGTATTAATGTACGAATCTATTTTACATGTAAAATTTAAAAATGATATATTTTAGGTTATATTAAACACGTTACCTTTAGTCAATTTTATTTTTAAATGAATTCTTTTAATGTACGGCGGTTTTAAATTTATATTTACGAAATTAAAGATACTTATTTTTATACTATAATTGTAAATTTAAGGTTAAGTCAAAAACAATGTATTTTCAAATGTGACTGTGTGATGGTTGCACTTTGTCTATTTTTGAGCTCAATCTATTTTGGTTGCATTGTGATTTGTTTAAGACTAATTGAAATATGTATGTGTTTTATTTCTATGGTGAAAAGTGAACATTTTCATGAAATTATTATACGCCTTGAACGCAACACTTGCAAGTGCCATGAATTTTATTTACAAAGTTCAATAAAAGCTCACCCCGAATCAATCTTTTATTTCGATCCTTTTCCTAGATTTACAGATATTCCAACAGACAGAGATATGAAAAAAAATATATAGGTTGATATATAGGCTTATGACCTCCGATTTATTAATTTATGCTTAGTTCAAGTGCCTCAAGTTATATTATTGATTAAATCGGCATTAACTTTGTGTAATATGATTAACATGATTAAATATATAATTAGTAAAACACTTTGTTTCATTAATTATATATTGAGGCTTTACTGACAGAATGCATTAAGTCATTAAAAGGAGTTCCGAGATAACAGCATTTCACACGTTCGGTGCGTTGGACATGACTCCCGTGTCCATGCAAAGATTGTAGCTTCTCATCGGACACGACTCCCGTGTCTGCAAAATTGTACCCCCGCGTTGGTCACTGGAGCCGTGTCATGTTGGTGCTTTCTGGGTTCCCAACTAAATATTCTACAGCATGTCTACAATTGCTGTTTTTCTGAAAAACCTGTACTTCTATCTACAAAAAGAAATTTCATATTTTTAATATAGTTTTCGCGTTTTGAAAATTGCTGTCAGTATTACATCATTGTTCGTGATATATTGAACGCAGTGAACATGTTAAAGTTTTTTTTAAAGCTTTGGAAGAATAGTCTTTATTCTTGACATAGCATAAAATTTGAAATAAACATCTTGCATCTATATTAAAAAAATATTTGAAATATATAAAGACTTGACTGCATTCTGTCAGTATGGCCTCGATATTTATTTTCATATAATTTCTGTTTCCTTCTTCTGGTTTGCACTGCAATATTTCATTGTTCTTTGACTGGCAACTGGCAACTTCATCATTATTCCCTTTCCACACCTAATGGTGCATAGGACACTGCATTGGTATACAAATCGCAGCGAATCTTGATCATTTTTGTTATATGAAGGCAAGATGATCAGTCTTACGTTTCAGGTGCCAATCCAGAGACTATGAAATAAAAACACCTTTTTAAATAAATATTTCATGTCAACCATGTCCGGAATCATACCCAAGTCCTCTCGCATGGTAGGCAAATGCGCTGACCACTACACCACGAGGTTACCTTCCATATTACTAAAATAATCCAGATGCGCTGCAATTGAAGTACCAATGGAGTGCCCCATGCACCCTGGGTACGGATAGAGAAAGTATGAGGATTATTATTTGTTTTTTTTCTACTTGTAATTATTTTCTTTTCTCGACATTTTGGTGCAACAGAGATGGAAAACATTTTTGAGAAGAGAATATAGAAGTCTAGGCATTTATGGGACTTATGACCTGCCTATGAATTACACCAATATGTAATTTATTTGAAAAAAATATGGATAACTAATAAGCATTGCTCTCACAACTACGTCAGAAATAAACACTACACAAATAAAAATTTCAAATATTTATTATAAAGACATGCTGTAAAATATATTAATATGGTTTTTCTTTATGAATTTTCATTTTATTCATTCCGGTTAGTAGTTTATTTTTTCCGTGTGAAAGTTCATTATGTTTACTAGGTTCACTTTTCCATAGAGTTAATAATCCTGACTCTCCTCCAGTAAACAAAAGATCGTTCTGAAAAATTACACAAAGTTTTAATAATAATATTTGGCTTCAGGGCCACTTTTTGTGAAAAATCCCTTCAAGGGTGCTCTACATTTTTAAAATCTAAACTTGCATTCTAAGCTAACTCTACATTTCAATAATTTTGATTTGAAAATTGAGGGTATGATAAACAAAAGAGGTAGGATTTTATTTGAGATCTGGACTGACTGACGACGGTACTGTCGATGGTTTGCAAGTGTGAAGGCAATCGGTTCCAGCCAGAGGGGCAGCTACGGCAAAAGTACAATCTTCGAACCTAGTGATTTGGAGTTTGACAAGTTTTCCTCTGCCTGAATCAAATGCTGACCTAAGGAGTAGATTTTCTTTAACATGTATTTTCCCTAATTACATATATGTATGTATATCTTAGAGCTATTTCATGAAATTTGAATACTGTCCAGCAAGGCTTATGTATATTCACATACTACAACAAGATGAAGAACCTTTTAGAGAGGGATATAGAAGTCCAGGCATCTACAAGGCTTATGATCAGTCATTGGCTGGTTTAAGTGGCCACTTTACACACTGTGTAACATACACCATTCTGCCTATATTTGAACATCTGTATTGCTTCAATCCTTCTGTTGATGTTTGTGAAGTTAACGAGCTGCGACTAATTTGTGCATTATACAATACAATTTTTACTGAGCCAAAATGTGATCAGTTTTCTGATATAGCTTTAACATGATTGGTACTATGTTACTAAGGCCGAAAAATATTTTTTTATACAAGTATTAAAATTTTGAGATAGAAAATTCGTGTTGACTACAGCGACAAATATCGTTACATCTTTTTCCTTCCCTTTGCAATCAGGGGCCCACTTATATGAACTTAAGGGTTAAGACAAAAGTATGTGTTAAGTAAATAACAGCATTTATCGATACTACTCCTGGCCGATTACCTTCCTTTACCATCCTTCCCTTGACCCAAATTCAAAATTAGAAGATTCAGATTTAGAACAAAAACTAAACAACATTTCTCACTTCACATAAAATAGCATAAAAGTGGTTGGATTCGTCGCGCGCCGTTGAAAACATTGTTACATTTTATAGTTCATTTTGTCATCCATTGCCCGAAATTGAAGAAAATTCTGATCATATTAAAGGTAGGTTTCCATTCCATGTACCTATCCTTTCTTAAAATATTTCCCTATCACAAAACTGAATGAAATTCGTTTTTCATTTACAGTCCGCCTTTTCGTTAACAGTATGAGATACTTAAAAATAGTTGTGGAAGCATATACAGACCTCGTAATCAAACCAACTGCATCTAACTATTTGTTTATTCCCGTTGTAATTTGAAAGTGGGTTAAGTTTGTTCTTATTGATTTGTAGAGTTCTCAAACATTTTCTAAAAAAAAACACTTTTATGAAATTAAATGGTTTTCAACACGTTAAACTTAAAATTAGATTTGAATTAAAATTAATAAAAAGTTTAAAATATTGCTTAAAGTTATGTACAGTCCCATTCAACTCTTTAATAACCTCAACTTTAGTTTTCATATATAACATTCTAGTGTGCCTACTAACACAAACAAAATTGTTATGTTTACTTGGTTCACCGACAGGCACTAACACATTAACATAGGGTTATTAAACATTCAAACGCACTGCATGTTACTTTATTTTATTTATTTAAAAATAGTAATTAGTTTAATTGTTATTACCCTTGATCTGAAAATGAGCCAGCAACAACTATTGGATTACCATTGGAAGATTTATGGACATCTATTATGTAACAATCTTCGATATTGTCTTCCTGAAATTTAGAAGACATATACATCATGTACATATATATATTTTAAATAGGAATAACCTGCTAAGCCTATATTTTGGGGCTTGTCAGCAGGTGGGATAGAGGGGATATGGAAGGAGATCATGAAAAATACACCACAACACCCAGACCGATTGAGAAAAAAATCTTTCTTGGATTTTTCTTTCTTGCAACTGGCGGGAATCGAACCCGCAAAGCTAGTTTCACAGTTGGTCGTCTAACCAACTGCGTCACGGCGCCTAAAACTAATAAAACTTTTTATGTTGTTTTTAAATTTTACACAATTTGCCATTTACTTTGGATATCGTGGGTCACTACAACTGGTCTGTCTGTGGCATTCATGGAGGATAAAAAAAATGTTTTTAGTTGGTTACTCTCAAATGCTGATTTTGAATTTACCTAGTTGTATTCATTACCTTGTGATATATTAAATAGATTGCTCTTCTTAATTATTAAATCTGAACTAATTACATTACACCTATTTTCCTACTTGTCTTTTTCCCTTTGCAAGCCAGAGTATCAAAAGAGACAGATTATACCATATTATGATTTATAAAAAAAAATCTTAACATTCAATTTGATGGAATGTATAAAACTAGAATATCTTTATACATTCCATCAAATTATAATTCTAAGATAGTTTCAAGAAGATATGGATCTGACACTGCGGAATGTGCATGTGAGCTTAACAAAACATAGCAGAGACACGCATCGTAGTGTAGTTTGTTCGATGGCCAGCTGTGAAACTGGCGTCCCGGGTTCGGTTTTTCGCCAGTTGCAAGAAAAGTTTTTTCCTCGATTGGTCTAAGTGTTGTAGTGTATTTTTTAAACTTCCTTCCATATCCTCTCTTTCCCATCTGCCGACAAGCCTCTAATATCGGGCTAAGCGGGCTGTTCCAAAAAAGTCTGATTAACAGAATTTTAATTTAGTATTAGTGAAAAAAACAAATACAAAATATTTACAATACATCGCCATTAAAAAAATTCTGAGATTTATACGGTAAAACCTATCTACAATTCGGGGGTTGAGGGTCATAAGGGCGAAACTACAAAAACACAGTTTTGAGATAAATGATAAAACAGTTTTCAAAAAATAATACTGTCTTTTAAGGGTAACAAATAAAGAAAATAAAAAATACAGTTAATAGATCATAAAATGTTTTAGAGACAAAAATATGAAACTACGCTTTCGTCTATATGACCCTAACTTGCGCTTACATTAGTAAATTAACAAAATGATGTAAAAGGCGTTTTATTCTTCTGACTTTAAACAAAACGCTTCATTTGTAGTTTCACACAAATTTATCTAGGTAACTACTTATCGGATGAGTTTCATCTTTTTGTCACTAACAGGATATTTTGTTTGGATATCAGATTAGTACTTAACACAAAACAGCATTTTTTGTAGTTTCGCCCTTATGACCCTAAGCCCCCGAATTTTAGATGATAGTAATATCCAAATAAAAAAAATAATCGGTACATTCTGAAATAAACAAAATGAATAAATATTTGACGATCATAATTTGATTAATTATTACCTTTATTGCTTTAGATATTTCTTCTCTGGTGAATTTGCATATTTGATCGGCAGTTTCAAAATTCCACAGTTGAACCTCCACATTGTCTGTCACACAAGCCACTGTGTTCTCTGATATAATACTTATTTTGTCCACTGGACATTCTGTGTTGAGAGAGTATTGTAATGCGTCATCCTCGCTGAGTTCTGTTATGTCAAATATGTTGATTAATCCGTCTACACTCGCCGTCACTAGTTGGTCTGATTTAGACTTGTCAAATTGGACCTAAAACAAAGAAAATACTCTTGAGATAAAAATTTTATAACTCTAATAATATTTATTTATTTATTATAGATAGTTTATATAGTTCCATTTTTATGAAATTCATCTCATGGGGGCTGTGCACTAAACAACCCAACACGTCTTGCAGCTACAGAGCACACGGACTGTTAGAAATCTAGCCTTTATTCACACATTACAAAAAAAATGTCCGAGAAGTGTTTTTAATTTCTGGGGATCTAGATAACATGACCTGCAGCTACAAAGCACACGGGCGGTTGAAAATCTAGACCCAATTTTCCCTTAATAGTATGAATAATAACTTATAAAAGTTGGTTGGATTTTTTTAAAGTTTAATTAAGAACCGATTTATTATTATATTAGTTTTCTTGTATTGTGAACTTGAGTTATTATTAAATTTGGTTTTCTTGTTTTGGTAGCTCCGAATACGCTCCTATGTTCAGAGCATATTGATAGGTTATAAAAGCCAACGCAGATGGCATTATACATAGGTCTCTTTCTCGACAATTTATTCAGACTAAATATCCTTAATTTTAATATTGGCTCCAGCGAAATTTAGCCGCCATGTGTTATATTTATACCAAGTTATAAATAAAAAAAGAGTTATAAAGTTACAAGTCATGCAATAAATATTGAGATTTCCAAACAGAAAGGCCGCGTTTTTATTCTAGCAGTTCAAAACATAGAGCCCACACTTCAACAATAGTTTCAAATTACGGTAAAGTAATTATTTAAATAATATTAATATTATTAAAATTCTAATTAAACAGTTTGCTATTAAGTGCTTAAACATAAGCGGTTTTTTTATATTTTTAAATACAATATACAACAGACTTATAAAATACTGCAGAATTAAATGATGTTTAGATATTATTTAGGTCAGTTATATTTAGGTATCAGTAAAATAAATATGCAAGGCAAACCTGAATAATGTCATCCAGGTGCGAGTTCCAATAAGCTCCGAGTAAATTGATGTTTCTCACATCCCAGAATAACATAAAGGCGTCTCCCTGGATAGATTCACTTCCACCGCATAATACTCGGTCATTACAAGACACGTCAAATGACAGTAGCGGCTTTGTGAATAATTTATCTTCTGGCTTCTCTATAACATATTTTAAAAATATTAAATTTTAACAAATAACAGTTTATTATGCGACCCCTTAAATTTATTTCAAGCACTGCTGTACAGTTTCAGAAACGGAAAGGCATAGGTCTTTCCATCAACGGGTGTAGTATTAGGTATTGATAATTTGTATAATGCCATTTTTTGTGAAAGTCTCAAGGGCACCGACAATAAATATCCCATAACGTCTTGCAGTTACAGAGTGAAAAGACGGTTGGGATTCTAGTTCCTCATTTCCAATTAAGGAAGATTTTAATAACGGGTAGGAGCTGAATTACAGCACGTTTGGCAGCTACAAAGCAAATGGATGGTAAGAAATCACATAGTTTTCAATATTGACTATAGATTTTAGTTTTTTTTTTTTAATAATCATTTACAAACTATGTGAAACGTTTTTGGGTTCCTAAAATTATGGGCATTGCACAATACAGTTAATAATCTTATAGAAATATAAAAGGTCTTTTCATTTTCTTCTAGTCTCCAATGTTTTGAAATGAAAGTGCTGAAGTCTTTTTCGTAAGTAGTTAGTCTCAAGAACTAATTCTAATGACATTTGTATAACAGCCTTAAGATTTTTTTATACAGATTCAATAATGATATATATTTATTATAATGCGGATTCCTAATGGTTTATCCATATTCCATTTTACTTAATAATATATTAATTTATTTAATCTTGATAATAAGAGACAGTAATTATGAGTAGAGACTTAAATTCAAATTTTTTAATGCTTTTGAATTATTCACTCATAAATTAAATCAATCATAGTTGTGATTTTTATTATTTTTCTTTTGTTTGTTATTTTTGACAGACCCTACCTTCAAATACAACTGTAGGTTTATCACCGGCTCTCTGGTCCCAGAGTGTGATGGTACCGTCTGTGGAGGATGCATATAACAGATTATCATTTACAGGTGAAAATTTCACATCACTGAAGGTTCTGTTTTCAACACTGAATTTATTCATTTTCGTTAAACTTGATCCATTATGGGAGTATACTTCACAACTCGAATCCGAAGCGGCGATGCCGATTTTTTTACTGCGAAAAATCAATAAGATATTAAAAAAATAATATAAGTATTCAGGATAAATCTGAGACAAGTATAATTGATAAGATTAAGAAAGGGTCTCTGAGATGGTTTGGTCACGTAGGACGAATGGACGACGAGAGAATGGTAAAACAAGTATATATGGCAAAAATGAACGGCAACGTTAGACGAGGACGACCAAGGAAGACGTGGCATGATCAGATAAACCAAAATCTTAAGTCTGGTCATGTCAAAAGCAGACAGAACCGAAGGGCATGTATGACAAGATGTATGAATGTGGAAGAGGCTAGGATTGTATGCCAGGATAGACGCGTGTGGCGGTCCATTCTCTCTGCCTACCCCTACGGAGAAATGGCGTGATGGTAGTAGTAGTAGTAGTAGTTCAGGATAATTTATATGGCGCCATTTTTGTGAAAATCTACCTCAAGGGCGCTGTACTACAAACACCCCAACACGTCTTGCAGCTACAGAGTGCATAGGTGGTTGGGATCCTAGTTCCTCATTTTCAATTGTTTGAATTTTTTATAATTTTATAGGAGCTAGATTACAACACGTCTTGCAGCTACTGAGTGCACGGACGTTTAAAAATCTAGCCCCCATTAACACCGTACAAAAAAAGACTTGTGGGCGGTTCAAAAACTAGATGCTGTTTGCAGTTGAAGTTTATGTTAGAAATAAGTTTATGTTCATTTAATGCATAACACCTATTCTCCTCTATGGATGCGAATCGTGGCCCCTCACTAGGGCTCAAAACAGCAGAATTCTGAGTTTTAAGAACAAGTGTCTGAGAAGAATCTTAAGTGTGCGGTGGTTTGACTTTGTGCAGAATGAAGTAATAAGAGAACAGACGCAGCAAACTCCGGTGACAACTGTCATCAAGCGGAGGCGATACAGTTGGCTTGGCCATGTACTCCGGATGCCTCCTGAGGACCTTAAACACGCTTGCCTACTTTACAAGGCATCTGGTTCTTGACGTCCTGGACGTCCACTGCCGACTGTTCGTCGGCAGTTCATGTCAGAACTACGAGACGCGAACCTGACTTGAGAGGATGCACAGGAGCTTGCAGCCGACAGAGATGCCTGGAGGATCTTCGTGGACACCATATGGTCCAACTAGGGAGCGGACATGGAATGATGATAATGACGATGTTCATTTAATTTACATAATATGAATGCGAGTTGATATCACCAAAAGTCTTGCAGCTAGGAAGCACATGGGCGAGTGGAATTCTAGCAACTTAAAAAATATTTTAAAAGGTTTGAAAAAAAAAGTACAAGTGTACATGATACAACAGCACAAAAATAAAACTGTAAAAAACTAAATTAATGACATTCCTTCACACATTATGGTTAGCAATGGTCAATAACCGAAGGGTATGTATTGTAAGTCTTCACCATCCATTGTTGTCTGCCTGTTTGGTAATTATTGTAAAACATTTGGCTCACGGCTGCTCGCGTCTTGGGAGATGGTAGACGCACATATCATCGTGTAGGTAGTAAAGGATGATGCTTGTTCCTCTTTGTTTTTTATTATAAGACGCTTATTTCCCGCTCAAAATTTCTGATTACAATTATTTTACTCCGATTTAGATTTTAGATGAACATATTACGTTTGATGTGAAATATTTGTTTTTTTAAATAATGTAGATAAGAAGCACTATTATAACATTATACAGATTTTGTTCTAGATACCTAGTTAAATTTAGACATTTGATCGTAACAAATAAACACATTCAACAGTTTTAAATAATGTAGATAAGAAGCACTATTATAACATTATACAGATTTTGTTCTAGATACCTAGTTAAATTTAGACATTTGATCGTAACAAATAAACACATTCAACAGTTTTAAATAATGTAGATAAGAAGCACTATTATAACATTATACAGATTTTGTTCTAGATACCTAGTTAAATTTAGACATTTGATCGTAACAAATAAACACATTCAACAGTTTTAAATAATGTAGATAAGAAGCACTATTATAACATTATACAGATTTTGTTCTAGATACCTAGTTAAATTTAGACATTTGATCGTAACAAATAAACACATTCAACAGTTTTAAATAATGTAGATAAGAAGCACTATTATAACATTATACAGATTTTGTTCTAGATACCTAGTTAAATTTAGACATTTGATCGTAACAAATAAACACATTCAACAGTTTTAAATAATGTAGATAAGAAGCACTATTATAACATTATACAGATTTTGTTCTAGATACCTAGTTAAATTTAGACATTTGATCGTAACAAATAAACACATTCAACAGTTTTAAATAATGTAGATAAGAAGCACTATTATAACATTATACAGATTTTGTTCTAGATACCTAGTTAAATTTAGACATTTGATCGTAACAAATAAACACATTCAACAGTTTTAAATAATGTAGATAAGAAGCACTATTATAACATTATACAGATTTTGTTCTAGATACCTAGTTAAATTTAGACATTTGATCGTAACAAATAAACACATTCAACAGTTTTAAATAATGTAGATAAGAAGCACTATTATAACATTATACAGATTTTGTTCTAGATACCTAGTTAAATTTAGACATTTGATCGTAACAAATAAACACATTCAACAGTTTTAAATAATGTAGATAAGAAGCACTATTATAACATTATACAGATTTTGTTCTAGATACCTAGTTAAATTTAGACATTTGATCGTAACAAATAAACACATTCAACAGTTTTAAATAATGTAGATAAGAAGCACTATTATAACATTATACAGATTTTGTTCTAGATACCTAGTTAAATTTAGACATTTGATCGTAACAAATAAACACATTCAACAGTTTTAAATAATGTAGATAAGAAGCACTATTATAACATTATACAGATTTTGTTCTAGATACCTAGTTAAATTTAGACATTTGATCGTAACAAATAAACACATTCAACAGTTTTAAATAATGTAGATAAGAAGCACTATTATAACATTATACAGATTTTGTTCTAGATACCTAGTTAAATTTAGACATTTGATCGTAACAAATAAACACATTCAACAGTTTTAAATAATGTAGATAAGAAGCACTATTATAACATTATACAGATTTTGTTCTAGATACCTAGTTAAATTTAGACATTTGATCGTAACAAATAAACACATTCAACAGTTTTAAATAATGTAGATAAGAAGCACTATTATAACATTATACAGATTTTGTTCTAGATACCTAGTTAAATTTAGACATTTGATCGTAACAAATAAACACATTCAACAGTTTTAAATAATGTAGATAAGAAGCACTATTATAACATTATACAGATTTTGTTCTAGATACCTAGTTAAATTTAGACATTTGATCGTAACAAATAAACACATTCAACAGTTTTAAATAATGTAGATAAGAAGCACTATTATAACATTATACAGATTTTGTTCTAGATACCTAGTTAAATTTAGACATTTGATCGTAACAAATAAACACATTCAACAGTTTTAAATAATGTAGATAAGAAGCACTATTATAACATTATACAGATTTTGTTCTAGATACCTAGTTAAATTTAGACATTTGATCGTAACAAATAAACACATTCAACAGTTTTAAATAATGTAGATAAGAAGCACTATTATAACATTATACAGATTTTGTTCTAGATACCTAGTTAAATTTAGACATTTGATCGTAACAAATAAACACATTCAACAGTTTTAAATAATGTAGATAAGAAGCACTATTATAACATTATACAGATTTTGTTCTAGATACCTAGTTAAATTTAGACATTTGATCGTAACAAATAAACACATTCAACAGTTTTAAATAATGTAGATAAGAAGCACTATTATAACATTATACAGATTTTGTTCTAGATACCTAGTTAAATTTAGACATTTGATCGTAACAAATAAACACATTCAACAGTTTTAAATAATGTAGATAAGAAGCACTATTATAACATTATACAGATTTTGTTCTAGATACCTAGTTAAATTTAGACATTTGATCGTAACAAATAAACACATTCAACAGTTTTAAATAATGTAGATAAGAAGCACTATTATAACATTATACAGATTTTGTTCTAGATACCTAGTTAAATTTAGACATTTGATCGTAACAAATAAACACATTCAACAGTTTTAAATAATGTAGATAAGAAGCACTATTATAACATTATACAGATTTTGTTCTAGATACCTAGTTAAATTTAGACATTTGATCGTAACAAATAAACACATTCAACAGTTTTAAATAATGTAGATAAGAAGCACTATTATAACATTATACAGATTTTGTTCTAGATACCTAGTTAAATTTAGACATTTGATCGTAACAAATAAACACATTCAACAGTTTTAAATAATGTAGATAAGAAGCACTATTATAACATTAACACGCGATCTAGTGTATCTATACCTAGTTAATTAGACATTTGATCGTAACAAATAAACACATTCAACAGTTTTAAATTAATGTAGATAAGAAGCACTATTATAACATTAAAGATTTTGTTCTAGATACCTAGTTAAATTTAGACATTTGATCGTAACAAATAAACACATTCAACAGTTTTAAATAATGTAGATAAGAAGCACTATTATAACATTATACAGATTTTGTTCTAGATACCTAGTTAAATTTAGACATTTGATCGTAACAAATAAACACATTCAACAGTTTTAAATAATGTAGATAAGAAGCACTATTATAACATTATACAGATTTTGTTCTAGATACCTAGTTAAATTTAGACATTTGATCGTAACAAATAAACACATTCAACAGTTTTAAATAATGTAGATAAGAAGCACTATTATAACATTATACAGATTTTGTTCTAGATACCTAGTTAAATTTAGACATTTGATCGTAACAAATAAACACATTCAACAGTTTTAAATAATGTAGATAAGAAGCACTATTATAACATTATACAGATTTTGTTCTAGATACCTAGTTAAATTTAGACATTTGATCGTAACAAATAAACACATTCAACAGTTTTAAATAATGTAGATAAGAAGCACTATTATAACATTATACAGATTTTGTTCTAGATACCTAGTTAAATTTAGACATTTGATCGTAACAAATAAACACATTCAACAGTTTTAAATAATGTAGATAAGAAGCACTATTATAACATTATACAGATTTTGTTCTAGATACCTAGTTAAATTTAGACATTTGATCGTAACAAATAAACACATTCAACAGTTTTAAATAATGTAGATAAGAAGCACTATTATAACATTATACAGATTTTGTTCTAGATACCTAGTTAAATTTAGACATTTGATCGTAACAAATAAACACATTCAACAGTTTTAAATAATGTAGATAAGAAGCACTATTATAACATTATACAGATTTTGTTCTAGATACCTAGTTAAATTTAGACATTTGATCGTAACAAATAAACACATTCAACAGTTTTAAATAATGTAGATAAGAAGCACTATTATAACATTATACAGATTTTGTTCTAGATACCTAGTTAAATTTAGACATTTGATCGTAACAAATAAACACATTCAACAGTTTTAAATAATGTAGATAAGAAGCACTATTATAACATTATACAGATTTTGTTCTAGATACCTAGTTAAATTTAGACATTTGATCGTAACAAATAAACACATTCAACAGTTTTAAATAATGTAGATAAGAAGCACTATTATAACATTATACAGATTTTGTTCTAGATACCTAGTTAAATTTAGACATTTGATCGTAACAAATAAACACATTCAACAGTTTTAAATAATGTAGATAAGAAGCACTATTATAACATTATACAGATTTTGTTCTAGATACCTAGTTAAATTTAGACATTTGATCGTAACAAATAAACACATTCAACAGTTTTAAATAATGTAGATAAGAAGCACTATTATAACATTATACAGATTTTGTTCTAGATACCTAGTTAAATTTAGACATTTGATCGTAACAAATAAACACATTCAACAGTTTTAAATAATGTAGATAAGAAGCACTATTATAACATTATACAGATTTTGTTCTAGATACCTAGTTAAATTTAGACATTTGATCGTAACAAATAAACACATTCAACAGTTTTAAATAATGTAGATAAGAAGCACTATTATAACATTATACAGATTTTGTTCTAGATACCTAGTTAAATTTA
Organism: Micrasema longulum; assembly: GCF_059751315.1. NCBI lineage: Eukaryota > Metazoa > Arthropoda > Insecta > Trichoptera > Brachycentridae > Micrasema > Micrasema longulum. The sequence continues at coordinate 699 of NW_028277595.1, read as the reverse complement.
GACATTTGATCGTAACAAATAAACACATTCAACAGTTTTAAATAATGTAGATAAGAAGCACTATTATAACATTATACAGATTTTGTTCTAGATACCTAGTTAAATTTAGACATTTGATCGTAACAAATAAACACATTCAACAGTTTTAAATAATGTAGATAAGAAGCACTATTATAACATTATACAGATTTTGTTCTAGATACCTAGTTAAATTTAGACATTTGATCGTAACAAATAAACACATTCAACAGTTTTAAATAATGTAGATAAGAAGCACTATTATAACATTATACAGATTTTGTTCTAGATACCTAGTTAAATTTAGACATTTGATCGTAACAAATAAACACATTCAACAGTTTTAAATAATGTAGATAAGAAGCACTATTATAACATTATACAGATTTTGTTCTAGATACCTAGTTAAATTTAGACATTTGATCGTAACAAATAAACACATTCAACAGTTTTAAATAATGTAGATAAGAAGCACTATTATAACATTATACAGATTTTGTTCTAGATACCTAGTTAAATTTAGACATTTGATCGTAACAAATAAACACATTCAACAGTTTTAAATAATGTAGATAAGAAGCACTATTATAACATTATACAGATTTTGTTCTAGATACCTAGTTAAATTTAGACATTTGATCGTAACAAATAAACACATTCAACAGTTTTAAATAATGTAGA